>NC_046635.1:10172500-10472500 GCF_900324485.2 Mastacembelus armatus | reverse complement strand
TCTGCAAAAGTGTCAAACGGAAAGGTCAATTCGATTCATACAGAAAATGGGCCCCTATGAATGATCATTTATTATACAGCATATATATATTATTATACATATCGTTAATACCAATGCATCATTCTGTAAGTAGCATTTCGCTGTTGTAGCTGGTCTACAGCAGTAAATACGAACAACAATCAATACAAGTACAATCAGTATGTACAGCTGCCCATTAAAAAAGCATTTGGGAAAGAGTCCATTTCTCCGAGTATTAACAATGAGCTTCTTCTGCTTGACTTGTCTTTCCTTGTCTTCCATTCAGGAATGAGGTATAAATATGCACATTTAGTGTATGTATATCACCCTCATCTTTATAGTCATGAGAGGGTAAGCCTCAATCGTTGCATAGTTTATTGCCTGTATGGCCCCTTACTTTAATTCAAAGTTAACTCCAGCTCATAGAAGGATGTCCTGTTTCTTGCAGAATGTGTACTACACCAATACACAGCAGCTTCACGTCGGGCTCCTCAGTCCCACCGTTGATGACGATGACAACAAGTGCCTGGTGGATGTGAACAGCAGACCTCGCCTTGTCGAGTGCAGCTATGCTGCAGCCAAACGCATGAAGCTGCACTGGCTCTTCACTCAGGTGATAACACATGACACAGCCTTAAACACTGTCAGAAAACACGAGTTTAACATTCAGTGTGCTGTTTTTGCTCTGTCTCAGTTGGATGTGACCGGAGGTAGCTTTTAATCATGTTCGTTAATGTACTGATTGACCAGAGGTCCCCCTTAATCCTGTAATTCATTTAGACATGAAAAGCCACCCAAACTAAATGACTGTCTTTCTTCATTAGCGGCTCTGTTCTTGCATACCGTGCTGTAACAGAACAAGCAGCCACCTCGAAAAATGCCCCATGACAGCGGGTGAATGGGATTTACAGCATTCTTTGATTGGGCCCTCAAAAGACTTCACACTGTGGTCTGCAGTGCTGTCAGTACAGTGTTAATTATAGATTCATGTTCTTCTTTTACGCTAATATGTGTAAATTACAAAACGTGCCTCATGGTAAGACGTTTTTTGGACCGGCTGCTACAGGTCGGTCTGTGTTTTTTGACAGTGACAGTACTAGCAATGAAGAGACTTTACATGCTTGAACTTATATGTCACTTATCCTCACACCGAGTTCTGAATGGTTATTTTAGTTAACTCTGTATAATTTAGTAAGTGGGACAGGGCTGGAGCATATCACGTTTTTTGAAACATGGCATCAATTATTGACAGTTTTGGCTGCACATGTGAAACTGTCAAGCTTAAACAGAAATAGATTGCTGGGAACCAGCCACAGCAACTTTGTGAAACTGAGAACTTCACAAATGAGAGAGAGAAAAGTATTTTTTAAGCTTTATTCAAATGTCGCACAGTTCAATATATTGTTCTTTCCAGTGAAATGCAAACAGTGCTTAATTTCCTTTGTAAAGACACAGTCACAAAGAAGTGATTGTGATCGGTCTTGATTTTGGAAAGAAATTAATTGGGTGTTTGCATGTAAAGATTTGGTGTGTTTGGAGGTGTTGATTAGAAAGGCAAACACATATTAAGTAGGTGGGACTGTATGATTTGTTTCCCTGTGTGATTTATGGTTATGTGTGGGTGATGCCTGTATTATTGTTCTGTAAAAAAAAAAAATCCCTATTGTTCTGTATATAGCATAACGAATTTAATGTAAACCCAAGTAAACTATAGCATCCTAAATCAAATAACTACCTTCCCACATGCTACATGTACGCATTAATTAGCCAACTGCTGGAGCCTGTTTTCAGAAGCAGCAACAAAATGTTCAATAAGACTTGGAGTAGCTCCTTGTATAAGCTAATGCTCCAGATGTGCACAGTATTCTGGATTTTACTTTAATTCCAGAGATTTTAAATCATCACCCACATCTTTAAATCGTTCAAAGATTCAAATAGGTCTGGTGTTGAACTTACTGATGGCTATTCCTCAGGTTTAAGAATCAGGGGTCAAACAGAGCTTTGTAGGCAGGACTAAAATTAGAAATGTCTACATCTATGAATTGAAATACAACTTACATGTTTAAAGTCCACCCATGCATTCATTATGCCCACCATGTATCCTGTTGAGGGTCGCAGGGGGGCTGATGCCAACACTGTATGAGAGGTGGGGTACACCCTGCTCAGATCTCCAGGCTATCAAAGAGCCAGCACACTCACACCTACAGACAATTTAAAGTCCCCAAGCCTGCATGTCTGAAGCAGGAAGCTGTAGTACCTGAAGAAAACCCACGCAGACACAGGAAGAACATGGAAAGACCACACAGTCAGGCCCCGTGGACTTGAAACCTGAACCTACTTGCTGTGAGGCAACAGTGCTAACGACTGCATCAATGTACTGCCCCTGGTGTCTTACATGAAAATGCAAAGAATATATATTATAACTCCAATGACAAAGCACCCTGGCACCTCTAGGAGCCAAAGCTGGACTGACCAGTAATATGCGGCTATCTCTGAATAGAGCCTAAACAGGTGTTTTAGCATGCATTTGTTTTTACACCTTGGCAGGCCCAGGCACTCTCCTGCACTGCACACATCCAGGATCTGATCCAGATATAGAAAACAAGTGCTGTGTCTGCATCAAAGCATATCACAATACATTTTTTGTCTCATTCACAAGTGTTGAAGTATTCCCTAGTCGGGGTACTGTTCTCTGGTATACACTGTAAGACAAAATAAATATAGTAAGTTATTTCGTGTCCTTGTTTCAGTCAAATAACACTCATAATGACTGAGCTTGAAGGTCCATCATTGACTTTGCAAACAGCAGCTTAAGAAGAGAATGTCCGACTAACATGTTTCTGAAGTTAAAAAACACATCTTGTGTGCTTCTTCGGCAGATGGAGCTGCTCAGTCGTCATGGAGATGGTGTAGTCATCACATCATAAAATAGTGCACTCTAATATTATCATCTTTGCAGCTCACTCATTTACAACTGAGTCAAAAGCTGGTGTACCTAGAGTAGAGATTCATTTCAGAAAAAATTAGAAAGAGGTTTGATTTCATCTAGCTGATACCTTTTAGTTTGTCCTAATTGTGTCACACACTGCACTAAGTATAGGTTGGCTCAGAGCATCCTTACATAATGTTTCATAAAAGTTCATTCTCAGCAGTTAATACCAATCTGCTATCTAGAGAAAATGTCTCTTTGACCACCCAGACAGTCCAAGGCCTTATGTAAATACAGAAAGAATAATTTAGCTGACAGTCTGTACAACCTGTCCAGTTCTTAAGTCTTTTTCCCCCACATTTATCAGCATCCTCTTGTCGTATTGGAAAGAGCTCTTTTCTCACCACTCTCTCCATATTGTATTGAATTTTAGAGGCCTCTTCTTCATTCACTTGCTCTTTGTCAGCCCTAACACTGTAATGAGAAAAGCATTTTTCATTTCATCAGGAATATTTTTGCTGAGCTGATTTGCTTACTCTCTTCCGACTCAGACAGCTGTCTTAGCTGGTCAATTGTTGAATCTTCACTAAAGGTTTTGCTCTCCCTCCAGGTTCTCTTTAGTTTATATTCCCATAAATGGCTGTTATTAGGTGTTTGCTTTTAACTTCTACTTCACATCTATTTGTCTCTGATCTATCTGTTTTGTGTCTTTTCTGTGTATTTTGTGTGGTTAATGGTCTCTAAAAATCTAAGGCTTGCTTGTTAGAAAGCTGGCAATTGCATTGTTGTTTTTGCCTTGAGACCATGTTGATGCTATCTGGTGGGCCCAATGAGGATGCTAGTGTGAATCAGCCAGAACACGCAGAGCTTAGGGCAATTCGGCAACTCACATCCATATCCATTCAAAGCAGTGTGTGGGTTTAAAAAGAGGCAAGTTGTATTGTGCACACAAATTGTTCTTCTGGAGCCCAGCAAAATTTTAACCATTTGCTTTTAACTTTTCAGGGAGGATCCATTCAGAACAGAAAATCAAAGAGATGCCTTGAGCTGGTAGTGAGCAGTGACAATGAATTTGGCTACCAACTGGCTCTGCAGAAATGCACAGGACAGAAATGGTTCATTACAAACGTGCTGTTTAGTAGCTCCTTATGATCGACTGCTGGAAGGAGCACTGGAGTGCATGGCACAGCAGACTGGATGGAGTTGTTTCTTCTGTGCACCATTCTGTGAGGAACTGCGGCGTCGCTGAGCATGTTTATTTCGAGCACCTCGATGTCCTCTGATAACCGGGCGACATCACATCGTAAATGTTAAACATTTTATTTTGCCTACAGGATGAGCCATAGTTGGCAGATATTTTGCAAATTTGAAAACCCAGTATATTCAGTATATTTTGTGGTAAATACAGTACAGTCAGATTTTCGTTGATTTAAACAATGTAATGGGTCCAGTATGTTTTTGTACTTTGTTCATATTTGCTACTGTGTAGCAAGCTTTCTGAAACTGTCCCTGCTGTGATTATTTTAGTGTCTCAGGTTTGTAGGTTTATTATGCGATTCAGCAGTATAGTTGTGGGAAAATGTTGGAATAAATCTGAAAAGGATAGATATTTTCTAAATGTAAATATGTCAAAGATTTGTAATATAACAGTAAAATAACAGATGTAAACTATGTGTGCCTTTTGTGGATTTGTGACTTAAGTCTTAACAAAAACAGCGTGTAAAGGAATATCTGCTAACGGTCCAAAGTCGAATTTCTAATGTACACAGTGTGGCCTGAGAGTTCAATATAGTGTGACTAGAATAAACATGCAAAAATATAAAACAAATTAAGAAAAATCTTTACCAGTGTAATGTGTACCCTAACAAATGCAGTGCACATTCCAACAAGACAACCATCATACAAGTGTGATGCTACACTGCACCATATACAATATAGGGAATGTATTTGCTATTTAGTAATATGTGCAATCAGAATGCTAAAACTAAAAAAAATGTGTTAGCTGTATCTTCACATTTTTTATGTCTTAAAACAGGTGTCAGGTGTCCATACAGTAGGAACACTGAAACAGGTTTGTTTTAAACTGGCCATTTAAGATAGACCTTCCTAATGCAAGTCAATGGGAACAAAACCTGTGGGCATGTGACTATTGTTTTCAGACAGACTTTTAAAAAGTGAACATATCCTTTAGGTGCATTCTGTATGTGTATTAGTGTGTTGTCTGAACTTGGTTATGCTTTTTTCTATCTGCAGCATTGCAGCATGTTTTATTATACCGCATCTGTGATTTCAGTTTAGTGAAGGTGTCTTTTCCTTTGCCTATGCTGTGACTAACTCTCAGAGGCACTAAAGATTTGGCCTTTAAAAAGGAGATGTTTTAGAACAATGAACAAACATGCAGACTAATGTACACATGCACACTGCACTTAGAAAGTACAAACTCATGGAAACGATATCGTGAGTTTGTAATGACAAATGCGAGGCAAAAGCTGAGAAATGGGGTGGTTTTGTGCTGTTATGTGCACCTGGGGAGGAGACAAGTGGCAGCCTGTTCTCAACATGCCAGTCCTCATTACCATCCACATTCAAGCAGAGCTTGGCAAACCATGCCATTAAATATACATGGAAACCTACTTTCATCAAAAGGAACTCCGTCTCTAAAACATCTAAATATATGCAATAAGAGCGCCTCTGTATGCTCAGATTTTTGACTGAAAAAAATTCAACAAAACACTATTCCCATTTCGATAGACTTCCTCTTTCAGCTGACCTCTCTTCCCGATCGTGTGCTAGTGCCTGTGTCAAACATTACTTTCAGTTTTAAAATGACTGTAGGTAGGAAATTTGTATATTTTCTTAATATTCTATTACCAAGGGTGATAAATCCTATCACCCTTGTTGATTTAGTATATCATCATGTGCTACAAAATCACTTCAAAAGGGTTTGATCTTTTTGGTTGGCACAAAATACACAGCAGAGAATTCAATTCCCTGTAAATCTGAAATATAAAAGCTACGACCAACTGTGTCTCACAGTGATGGAGTTATGAAGCTGTTTCTGTCTAAGCATGAGTCATATGTAATATCACTGGCCTAATTTCGATAAAGCCAGGATGATAATATATCTGTCTTTCTATTGAGATCTAGCATTTGCCAAATTACAGTCATTTTCCTTGCTAAGGGAATTAAATGCTGACTTTTAACAGGTACATCTCCTGTTTTTCTAAAGCAGCTGTCATAAAAAAATGCGTTTATAAGATCAATTTGCCACAAGAGACGTGTTTTTTTACGGCAAGTGCTTCTTCAATTTAAACTTTCCAGAAATATACTGATCTGATTTCACCTTGTGGATAACTGAAATTTTTAAAACCTACAGGGACTGAAAGGGCACTGTGTATTATTTGTGAGAAACATGATGTTTACTGCTGTGTAATAGAAATCCCTCCCTGGGTGAAAATGTGTCCAGGAAAAAATATTACTCCTGGACTCCCAACAGTTTTGTGTTTACCCTTGTTAAAGGGATAAAGATAGAAAATTTGGTAACAAGAAGTAATCAAGTATTTTTATTTTTGTAAATACTATGCATTGTTTAATATTTAATATTGTTGGATAAGAGCATAGGAATATTTTATAAAGTCATGTAACAGTGGCAGCATTGCAATGAAATTAGTTAAAGAATGATGATATTATTAGGATTAGCATAGTAGTAGTAGTATTGTTTTTATTATTAGTAGTATTACTGTTGTTTAGTAACAGACTAAACAAACTAATCTGATCAAAACTGAATCTACTGCAACATGTAGTATGCACTGTGTAATTTAAAAAGCATTTTAATCCTGGAGACACCCAAAAGCCAAATGGGCTACCCCCTTAACTGCTGTACTACTCTGATTATAGCTTCAGTAGATATTGAGCAAATTTTTCATGGCTGCTCTGTATGTTAAATGTAATTTGCATGCTGTAATGGAAAGTATTATCATAGTTCTGGTATTCAGCTCCAGTCTGTGAGGACTTAAAAATAGTTTAGCATTTTGTGATACACACTTATCTGTTTCTTCTTGCTGGGAGTTAGATGAGAAGTTTGATACCAGTCTGATATCTGTTCAGAGCCAGCAGTCTGTTAACGTAGCTCGGCACAGAGACTGCAAGCAGGGGAAACATAGCTCTTTCAAAAATAAACAAATCTTGTTGGCTTAATTCCTATAAAAATCTAACTATAGCAATTTGAATTTTTAGTTTTTATACAATTGTACAATACATTTGTATGGATTAATCAAAGTAAATATTCATTTACCCCTATTTCTAATCTTTATGCTAAGCTAAGTTAACTGGTTACTGGTTATGGCTTCATAATTTAACTTCTGCCATTTACTGCACAGAGATGAGAGTAGAATATAATACACCTTTTGACAGGAAAGGAAAAAAATAAGTGTGTTTCCCAAAATGTCAATAAAATCCATGTGAATACACATCTCTATCTCTCCATGTATCTCTGTAGCTCTTCAACCACGACAATTAATCTTTTGGCCTCTTGTAGTTGAAGGCTCTGAGAGGCAACTTATCATGTCTTGTCATTATTTTTTGTCACAGACACAGAGATAAAACATTGAGGAATATATTCCTGGCAGAAGTTGCAGTGTGATCAGAGGAGTCGGCTGAGTTTTGAATACCATATGGCACAAGGAAGCAGATTGTCAGAAGTGAGAATATCTGAACACCCCATAAGATCCGGAGAGAGGAGGTTTTCTCTGTTCTCTCTGCTGCAGGTGAGCCACAGGTAGCTGCAGGGAAGCTGTCAGTACTGCAGGGTGGATGGGGCAACACACACACACACACACACACACACACACACATACACACAGAAAAGTGTAAGCAGTTGAAAATAAACATAAACCCTGCCAAAGATGAAATTACTCGTCACTTAGGATCTACAGCAAGTCAACAGTGTTACAGGGAACGTTAAGCAGAACAGATTTATGTGAACAATGCATGTGTGTGCGAAATGTGTGTTCACCGCACAGCCAAAATGCTTCACGTGCGGATAAATGTCACTGTTAATTGTTTTCTGTGAGAGTGAATCTGAGTTGTAACTGCGTTACCATGGATACAAGCCCTAAGCTGCGTAGTCTCAGATATCCGAAGGTATCAGACCATAGGTGAGCATATTAACTGAAAAGACCTGACAGGATGTAATTGCTAGCAGATGCAGATGTAACTTTAATCTTTGCCCTTTGTATGTTGTGCTTCAATGCTCTGACCTATGCAAATGAAGTACCTGACAAATCTATTTGATTTTGTCTGCGCTGTATATGAAGTGAAACAGCAAAACAGTGAATAAGGTCCATTCTAGAGAGAAAATAATCTCCTCCAAACTGGGGAAGTGGAGTAGAGGCCTGAACGTGTATAACCAGTCTGTCAGACATGTTTCAGTACAGGAGATTTTCAAAATAAAACTTAAAAGAAAAGATATGATATGAGATGAGATCAACTTTATTCATCACCAAATTTTTAGTATGCATACATTGAATAATACAGTTACTATTTGAACTTTTAAAGCTGTATTAATTAAGAATAATACAGTAACACTTCATAAAAATTATATGGTGATTTTTTTTTTATTTATTTTGTTATAAGCAGGGATTTGAATGTTAGCATTCAAAGTCGACGTTATAGTCCCCTGCCATATGTTAATATTCCTCTCTTTTAGCTCTGTTTTTGTTTTCCATCAACTATCACAAGAAAGGACTGTAGAAGCTAAATACTCCACTGTAATCACCAGTGAGTCTGTATCTTCTGCCATATTATTCTGAGAATCTATACGGTGTTGTTAGAGCTTTTTCACTGAAAATAAAATGATGTTGATGAGACCAGTGAGAGTAAACTACGACACTGCAATGTCAGATGATGATTCGCTATGGGTTCTACAAATAGCTGCTACAAATAATACACAATTTTATGCCTAAGAATGTCAGACATGCTGCATTTATTTTTCCCTATAGGCCCTCAATACTTTGTTTTCAAGAGCTAACATAAAAGATCTAAATATTACAGTTTTTTCGTATTTGTCAGTCAAAGAATGATTGGTAAAGGATTTTAAAACACCACACAGATCACTGCCTGAGCATCTGGGATGTCATAAGATTTGAGTTTTTGATTTTCATTAAATTAGTAAACATTTCTAAAAACAAGTTTTCACATTTTCATTAGGGATTATTGCATGTCTCGATTGATAAGCAAAACAGTAAATGTATCCACTTAAAATTAAATTTATATCACAAAAAACTGAGAAAAAAAGTGAAAGGGTCTGAATAGAGTCTGAAGCCACTGTAGAAATGATGACATGTTATCGATTGTAATTTAACTGGTTTTTGACATTGATGGATGAAGCTCCACAAGGAAGCCTATAAATCAGATTAAATTGTGAAAATCAGTATTGACTTTATTATCTCCAATGTAGTTGCTTTTAGCTTTTAGTGACTTCTTAAGTCTGTCTGTCTCTATGGAAAGTCTGTGTGAATATTATTTCTTTCCTGGTCATTCCATGGTTGTTTTATACACTGTTATTGTGAAATATCTGTTACTTTAGGTTAAGGACAAATATTTAATATTAAAAAAATCTTTCAAAAAATACACCTTTTTGCTTCCTCCCTGAAAGTTAAATATGAAGATGAATAGCACTCTTAACATTTGTCCTTAATATTCAGCAGCCTTTTAGCTTAGCACAAAGACTGCCCACGAGGAAACAGCAAGCCTGGTGCATAATACAGCTAGGGGCATTTGATGGCCTGCTACTCCAAGTCACACAGGAACTGGGGCAGTATGGTTTATCCACCCCTGACACTACTAACCTGAGAAATATCAAACTTCTTTTTATCTAATCGAGAAGAAAAGGCTGAAGTCCATGAACTCACACGGTAGATATGCTTCAACAGTGTCTAATCACTGCAGTCTGGATTTACACTCCCCACCACTCCTGAAGTACTGTTGAGAAAGACATCAACATTTCTATTCTTGTCCTCCGGTGCACAGAGCTGCATTTGATCAAGATCCTCCTGAACAGATGAATTGATCATGGAGACTTCCACAGCTAAAGATAATCCTGGTTCTTTTCTTCCACTGGATTTAGATTTCTCCAAAAGATTCATTTTCTCCTAGTAAACAGAAAGCGCTCTGCACAGCATATGTATCAAAGATTTGTGGCTTAATGCAGATTACATATCAGAGTTGTCATGGTTTCTGTTTTTTTTTAATCCACATGGATCCAAAAGACGTGACTGCAATTACCTTGAAGTATGTGCTATTCTGAAATTGTATTCCTGTTAATGCAGAAAAGACAAACCTGCTTCCTTGCACTTCTACCAGTCAAGTCTGTCTCTGGCTATGTGTTCACCTTGTTCAGATTTGAGGTACTTGAGTATTTTCATTTTTGCTACTTTATACCTGAGAACAACAGAGGAAATATTTTTTTTCTTTACTACATATATTTGAACATCACTGTTCTTTTTCAGATAAATGCTTAAGATAAAAAATACATTCTAACCTTATTTTAAAAATCCAATGCATTATTTTTCTAACATTTTAAATAACTGTTATATTTTTGTTAATTGTTAAATTTCCAGTATTTCCCAAAAATTATAAAATGGAGAAAGATTAAAAATAACAGATAATAAATGTGTGTAGCAGAACCTAGTTTCTTCCTCATCTCATTATCTTTTCAGTAATGCCATTACTCTCAAATGTTCCTTGCAACCATTTAGAGTGGGTCTCAACCCCAGGCTGCGAACCACTGGGTGTATTAAAGTCTATAAAGAAGTTATAACTATCTCCATTCAAACCAGCTACAACATTAAAATGCTGCCTACACCTGATTGCTTCAGTACTAACAGTCTAACAACTCTAATACATAGTACACCTGTGCTTAAAGTGAAACATTTTCTGGATCCAGCTTCTCAAATATGGGGATTTGTGGGTTTCCTCTGCTTTATATTATTATAAATTAATCATATTTATATTTTAACATACTGCACTTGTGGTGGACATTTTTAATGTTTTCTGATATTGAATTAGCTGATTAATCATATAAATGCACATAAAATAATCATGAGATGCAGCCCTAACAATTTCATTACTTATATATTGTGGGTTTATCAAAAAAAAACAAAAAAAAAAAAACAAATGCGCAACACGGCTCAGTGCTGCGTTTAATGTGAAACATTAGTTTGGTTAAGGTAAAATCCCTTGTAGTTTTCATTTAAATCCCTTTTGAATGTCATTTTCCTGTTATCCTGTGTTTGATGTTTGAAGCTTTAAACAAACATGCTGACCCAGATGAAATTTTAATCTCTTCTGACAAACGGCATCTGGCAAGTGGATAGAGAGCAATAATCTAATGGTATGTGTTTTAGAAGAGAGCAGCTCATTTCTAGGGCCACCTGGCTCTGAACATTTCAAAGGTACACACAATACAATAAGCTATAATCCTCAGTATATTGCAGCAGAAAATCCATCAATAGCCTATTCCTGAATGTCCTTACAAAACTCAATTAGATGAGCCTCATAAACCAGATTGTTTGCCATACTGAAATCCAGAAATAGTCTATCCTCCAACAATTACAACCACTTCTCTCTTCACTCTTCTATATAATCACAAAACACTAAACCATGCTCAGTTGTGTTTTGGATTACAAAAACTTTAATATATATATATATTTTTTTTTTAATTCATTGGCAACAGTGTTTGATTCTGAGAGATGAAAAAATAAGACATTTTTTCACTGCAGAAAATCATTCATGAAAAAAGCATGAATAACCATGAATACACATGTTCTACTGTATTTTTTGGGAGATGTGGTGTCATGCAATAAATGTCTGCAATAAATTTCTACTTAAGGGAAAAAGTGCAACATTTAAGGGAAATTTACTTTGTTGAATTGGATGAAAATTGGATGAGAACAGGAATATCACTCCTAGCTAAGTACATGAAGACAGAGTTGAGCATAGCCTGTTGAAAACAGCTGGCCCAGCCAAGAAACAGTCCACCACATAATTTACCACAACCTGTTGTTCTCACACTTTGGCTTTTGCAAGGATTAAACAAATGAGATAAAACATTATGATACCAGCTGCAATTTACAGTGTGATTTTGTTGTATGAATCGGGTACTAATAAAATCCTAACTAGTTCCTGTTGGTACTTAAAGAACTGTATTGCAAACAAGGGAGAAATACTTCAGCATTTTTAAGGAGAAATAAATGTAAACATTGGAATAATAGGAATCGGTTATGTGGCCTGTAATATACTGTTCTTTCTCTTTTTTTTTATTGCTTTTCTCTTTTTTTTTTTATTTACCAAGAAACTTTCCTCTAAAAGTCTCAGTCAGTATTCCGCTGGACAGATCCAACCTTGTTGTCTCACTGAATTTCCAGTTTTTTTGCTAAGCTAAGCTAACCAGCAGCTGCACATAGCTTCACGTTTTACAGACAGATGTGAAAGTGGCATTGATCATTTCTCAAAGTAAATGCTGCCAAAGGACTGAGCCACAGATTTACAGGTGACAGCTGATGGGTCTAAGTCAATGACTGTAGAAAGTGAGGATCCATTAGCTTAACTCTGCAGAGCACAGAGGCGGCGAGAGCATGACAGGCCTCAGTGAATGGAAATCAGATTCAATTAGGAAGCAGGTTAGGTCAGACAATTCAACATTTTCATACAAGCTGATCTAAGGTCTGTGCTAGCTGGAACATAAACGGTGGTATGACAAGAATACGCTCATCAGAACGTCGTACATTTTTGAAAGAAAAAAGAGCGTAACATGAACAGACTCAGGGTGCAAACAAATTAACTCGTCGACAGGTTAGATCAGAAGCCACCAGCACCTCTGTGTGAAGCAACATTTCCTTTTAATGTCAGAATCTCTTTTCATTACCTTTCATTACTAACTAAAAAGGTTTTACAACTGCAGGCAGCAGTTCTAATTTCATGAGACTTCAGATGAATTAATTGTGACCTCAGTAAATCCTTTTGAAGATTGTCACTTATCACTTCACTGAAGTTGCAGATCTGATACTCCAACGCTGAAATTCACTTTTGATCTCTTCTTCATCTGCAGAGGACAGGCCCAGACACAAAAATTGAACATAGGGCTTTCATGTATTCAAATACAGTCTTTAGTTTCTTTTTTTTTTTTTTTCTTTTTTTTTTTAATGGACCATAATGAAAATGAAAGGTGTTTTTACATCACTTCTACCACTGGAACTCATGAGACAATGTATAAATGCAAATATCAGTTTTCATAAAAGTTTTCATGAGGTGTCAAGTCAAATCCAGGATTTTGGCATATTTTAATTTGGTTTTGCTAAAAACCACAGTTTTACTGTTTTGCTATCTTGGCTTTACCAAGTCACAAGATACTGGGCTGGTGTTAAAGTGCTATATGGCAGCATCAAAAGCAAGCACAGTAAATATTTGGAGCTTTGGAACTTCCCCAAAAGAAATGGGTAAGTAACAAGTATTTCTTGACTAGTCTAAAAATCTCATTACCAATGCCAGTTAAAAACTGCATAAAAAAACCTTATTATAAAGCCGAAATGCAAAACACAGACATGAGATTTTCAAAATAACTATCACAAAAGGATGAGGTATGTATGCAGATTGATCATTATCCAGAAAACGAATGTGGACACCTTTGATGACTCTCTGGCTCCATTTATAAACATGACCAGAGAGTCTTTTGGGAGAATTCAAACAGTCCACTAACAATCACTTCCTTAATATGCTTGTCACTCTGCCGTCTGCAATGAAAATAAATGACCTGGGTGGTGTGAGACACAGGGGTGAAAAACACTGCACTTCTTTTCCTGAAATAAAAGTTGTGACAGATTTTTAGATGCAAAACTGCTAATGAAATGTCTCTATGTCAACATGTGGGGAACACCAATAATGACGCACACATTGTACAGAGTGCATGCAAAGTCACAAAGAGGTACAGTGATTGTTACATGATGGATGGTCAATAGTGTGTTTACCACTGTGAAACTGCAGTGACTCCAGAAGGCTGGGCTGTGCTCAGTAAACACCGCATCTGGGTCTCACTCCTTGACTTACAGGTAAGATTGCTCATTTGGGTTGTGCCTGCACAGCTAGAGGGGTCACCTAAGGTTATGACTGAGGTCAAGAAGAATTGTGTGATTGGTAGCCGGGGTGTATGACAGTTTTGCAACTCAAGCACCGTGCACCTTGGTATCAGACCTTGGTAGTAAAGAAAGAGCTAAACCACAAATCAAAGCCCTTGATTTACTCACTGATCTTCATTACGACCACACAAGCACCTCAAATTAGATGCCTCTGAAAGGGAGTTTGTCATACTCTGAGTGACAGGATGAGAAATTTGCAATTTCAGCTGACCTTGGCACCCAGCCATTGTTCTCCCACGCTGAGATAAACCAGTTCAAGTGAGCTCCACATAAGAACACTCCCCAATAGAAGGAGACACCAAGGCCGACCCAGTCACGATATGCTGTAGGGACAAAATCTGACACTTGTCCTCACTTCACTTTAGGCCTGACCTGGATAAGTGTCTAGAAAATAAATATATAATATAACATCTTTTACAGGCTCAGCACAGGAATATGCAACATTTTACTGATTCTCTGAGGCTGGGGCTGTACCAAGTAAGATTTGAATTTACAAATGCACATGAATGGCCCTCAAAACCAGTGGTAGAAATTCTGTATGTATGAGGTACAGTACTTGTACTTTGCTTGAGCATAACTGTTTTATGCTATGTTATATGTCTACTTGAATACATTTTAGAAGCAAATATTGTACTTTTTATTGCACTACATCTATTTGACAAAGTAGACAAAGAAAAAGTATGTGAAGCCCATGGATTACCCTGTTTTTAATGGGTGTCTTCAGTAAAAACATGAGAAATTAGACTTATTTGTCTGATATCAGCTCAAGCACTCTATGTTTGTCTATTGGTGTGACTTAGATGAAGACCAGACCACATTTTATGGCAAATTTATGCAGAATCAGTTCATTTCAAGGAGTTTGCAAAGTTTTTCTTGCCACTGTATTACTAGCCTATAAAAATGCCACAAAAATGCTAAATGCTACTGTAACAGATTACCCAAAGCATTAAAATAGTTGAAAGCCATACATCTGCAAGGATTAGTTGATTTATCAGTTAGTTGAGTGATGTAAAATCAATCATGAGTTGTTCTGGCAATTTTCCAAGCAAAATTGTAAATTTCTGATGGTTTCCACCATCCAATGTGAGAATTTATAATGGTTTTTTTGTAACAGTTGGTTCATCAAAACATGATACTGGACAACACTAGGCTCTACAAGACCATGAAGATAATGACTGTTTTCTGATGCTTTATGAGATAAAATAAAATAATTGAGAAAATAACTGGCAGGTTAATTAGTTATGACAATAATGCTGCACAATTATTGTAGATAACCTGCTGATTGTCCTGTTACTTCCCCCACAGGTATATCTGAAATTCCAGTTTTAATATAACATAAAAGTGCACATGTATTTACCTTAATAAGAGAGGCTGGGATCTGTTAAACCTAGTTCCAGGTAGAGTGACATACTGATATAATGTGGTTTGTCTAATGTCTGTTACAGACCACAAACAGCTGTGTATCATAATTGGGCTGATTGGACATTGTCTCCAGTAGAATCCAGTGACTTAGTATGAAGTGAGCGTAAAAGTAGAGGGTTGTTTGCCATAACATAATATGAGCCTTTCATCTCAGAAGAAGAGACATCTCATTCTTCTCAATTACCAGTAAGCCAATCCCAGCTGACAGTGATGAGAGGTGGGCTACACCCTGACCAGATCACCAGTTTATCATCGTGACTGACACATAGTGACAAACATTCACATTCACACCTACAGGCAATTTAGAGTCACCAATTAGCCTAAGCTGAATGTCTTTGGACTGTGGGAGGAAGCTGGGGTACCTGGAGGAAACCCATACAGACATGGAGAAAATATGCAAACTCCACACAGAAAGACAACCTTCTTGCAGTGAAGTAACCACTGCCTCATTGTGCCATCCCCAACCAGTCCATGCTTTTATAAAAAAGGTCACAAACCAGAAGATTTAGCCAGCCCTGGTTTATTCTTTAAAAATACACTATGATACATTCACATAAAATGTATGTACTCAAGTAATACACAAGTAACTTAAAATAGTACTTAAGTGCAATACTAGTCACCACAGCTGATAACTGCATGTTAATAAGCTAAACTGGAGTAATAAAACTGGGAAACATGTGGATAATGTGGTACATCATGTTGTCTATGTCTGTTGCTGCTTTTGGTAAGAAATGGTCGTCCAGCTTTTCATCTTCTTCTCTCTTCATCCAGTATCATGCAGATGAGCATCTGTTTTCGACAGGTTTATTGGCTTCTTAATTCAAACTGGAGAGGACCATTAGAGATTTAATGGAGCACAACAGACTCTGGTAGACCTGTGAGCTCCTAATTGAAGGAGGCTGATTCAGCCACAAAAGCAAAATGAGTGGGAGGTGCTGAACCAGCTTACAAATGTCACATTAGGTCAGTGGAGGAGTAGAGTAAACTAAAAATACCAAGGTCTCTTTAAGATTTTAAGGGAGAATGATTTTCTCCATTTGCCAATGTTTCCTGCAAATTTCTCAGTATCATCTGTTTATCATCTTTCAATTTCCATAATTGTTTATTCACTACTACCCCTGCAGCGCAAACTCCTGGAGCTCATATGATGTTTTTTTTTTCTCTTGAGGGAGAAAAGAAAAAAGAAAAAAAAGAAAAAATATTTGTGTTGAAATACATTTATGTTGGTTTCCACTTTTCAACTGCTTCTACTTCTTTATTAGGTTCATTCATAATTGCACAGCAGGGAATCCATTTGTGGACTTTTTCTTCTGAATATGTTTGGCATCTACAATTAACTGACTATTCAAGTATATTGAGCAAGTAATTGGGACTTCTTTTGAGATGGATAGGAATAAACACGGAGTTCAGCTAAAAGGTTACAGGCAGATGAGCAATTAGCGCAAGTCACCAGTTTAATGACTCTCATCACACTGCATTCATCATATTGAATTATTCAAATTGCAAAGACACCTTTACTTTAGAGAATTCTGTAACCTGTACATTTGGCAATTTGTTGCAAAATAAAGGGAAATGATGAAAAATGTCCCCAAGCCAGCAGATTTTGAACATTTATTCATGTTCTATATGTATAGTTATATATACTAAATGTGAAATGGCTGCCCTGCTGAAATCTGAAACAATGTAACATGATTCTGAGGAAAGCTGCCCTGTCTCATATGCACATAAACCCCAAAAGGAATGAAACATTAGAAAGAGTTCAGGATATGTTTTGTTTTTCACCCTGAATGAAAAAAATAGATCCCTTCACAAATTATAAATTTTATTCAACCATCTGCTTGTCAGACATATTGTATAAACTGTGATCACCAAAATATTCAACACTGCTGAGCTCCAGAAAAGATACCACATCACAACAAGAAACAAAATCACAGAGCTGCGAGAGGATGTTAAGGTGAAGTAGAGCTGACAGGAGTGCCAGCACCATGCCTTACAGTTATGTTTAGTAATACAAATGAAGACAATAAAAAAACAAACACATTTAGCCCCACAATTCTTCACCAAGAGAGGTTGGCGTAGTGTCCAAATGTGAGGCACTTTTGTGCTTCATTGTTTCAGTCACATAATGTGCACAGTGATGTGAAAAGGGTTTGATTATCCATGAGCCAAAACGTCCCTGCCCCCCCCCCCCCCCCCCGCCTGATGAACAACTGTGATATGTATTTATCTTTAAAATCATCAAGAGCAACATTTCCCCTAAGAGATTTACTTACAGTGTAGTCTATTTTCTAGTTTCTTAGCAGTAACCTGGTTTGTCACCTGTAGGTCAGGAATCCTTTTATCATGCAGTTTACTTTAAAACAAGAGTGGTGCTAAATGAATATGAACAATAAAGCTGCTGTACAGATTCCCATTTCCCAGTATAAGGATAAGCCTGACAATTTTTCTGTATTTTTGTTATTCTCATTAAATTTCAAGAAAACAGTGTATTACTGCACCTCCCCATACATATGGACTTTCCTATCTGTCTGTGGCACACCGCTCTGAGCCAATTTGTTCCTACAGAAGGAAAAATGTTTGAAAACCAGATTATGTATAATCACATTTTTTTAGTACGGCTAAATAATTTTCTAACACATTTGGGCATTTACTCAACAGTAGTGTCACTGATAGGGACACACAATGCCTTGTGTGCCAGTGAATGGCCTACTGTTTATAGCAACTGGGCAGTTTATGTGGGATTTACTCAAAATAAACTATTGTTCACTGTAATGAAGGAACATCTTATCCAGTGCAACGGTGTGGCTGGCTGATGTGTTTTTAATAGTTTTTTACAACAATGGAGTTTTATGGTACACAGTTCCTAATAGGTTCATCAATTTTCTGAAAGTGAGAGCAGAAGCCTGTCTGAGCTTATGTGGCTGTGGTTTATGTCCTGGTTTACTCACAGGAAGGGTCAGCACAGTCCCCTGTTGAATGTTTTTTGATGACCACTTTGGATAAATCTGAACACACACACACACACACACACACACACACACACACACACACACACACACACCACAACCAAATCCAGTACATTTTAACATTTTAATCTAGTTGCTCTCATTCTCCCATGGGTGGTTCTGTCTTGGTGTCTCACCAGAGCATGGAGGTGAGTGTAAGATAGAAAGAGGTCAGTGGACTGGGGAGATAGATATAGGCTTTGTGCCCACGACAGTAATAACAGACAGTACTTGTTAGTGAGATGAAATGATTGTTAGTTTTGGTGTTTGTGTGGAATTTGCTGGTGATAAAAAAGCAGATGAGGACAAGTTAAAAGTGAAAATAAGATTACGTGACACATCATGTTTTTGAATTCCAGCAGGAGGGCAAATACAGTGGAGAATTATGTCTATTTTTCTTTCTTAGCAGCAGCATGGTGGTCCATTAGGCCAATAGAGTTCTGGCTATGGCTCGGAAGTACTTGGTGCTACAAGCAGTTGTCTGTACTGATCACACAACCATGCAACACTTAATGTCTATGGCTCAGAATTTGCTGTTGCATTCCTCAAAGTTGTGAAATAGGACTTCCTTCCAAGTGTTTTCCCTCATTTGGTTAAAATTAAAAATACAGACAGCAGCCTGTCTTTTTCTTCCTGCTACATTGCTTAGTTGTCTGCAGGCATAGAACATCCACAAAATCAGACCACAAGTGGTATGACAAGTCAGTGCCATACCACACCAACAGCGTAACACAGTGCCAGGGAACAGCTTCACATCCTGTCACACAGTGTGTCATTGCGAACATAACTCAAAACGATGAGTAAGGCAGAGTCTGGAGCGTTTGCTTGATGGTTATCGAAAGTGACATAAATCTTGCCTCCACAATCGTGTCACTGTGAAGCCAGCACACAGAAACAGGAAAAGCTTTGATCCACAGGATGCTAAGTCGTGTGACACCACTGTTCCTTCTTCATGGATTAATTCGTTCACGCTTCCTCATGAAACATGTCTGCCATTGCACTGTGATTTAATTAGCAGCTCTTTACCTACATCTCACCAAAACAATGTCTTTAATGTAACTACTATTTCCTACATGTTTACAATAGTTTAATATAACAGCCGGCAATATTTAATGACTTGAGATGTTAACAAGAAGAACATATCAGAGTGTAACATTATAGGTTATATATGAAATGATCTTAGTCCAGAACACATTGTTTTGTTTTAAAGATATCTAATTTTTTTTATAGTCATAGTCATTTATTTAGCCTAGAGCATTCCTTTCTTTTTGCACTCTTTCACCTGTTTCCATCCCTCCATCCATTATCTATACTCGCTTATTACTATTTAGGAGATAGATTCATGCAGATAGATTTATTGCAAATGTTCAGAACGTGTTGCAAATAAGGGTATGAAAACAAACTAATTAGGAAACAAGCTGAATATATAAGATAGTTAACTATAGTCATTTATAGCTGTTGGAATATTTAGCTATCAATATGGTAAAAATAATGGATGGAATAGTTTGCTTAATGTAATGGATAAACAGCTTTGAAATAGTTAGCTTTAATGAATAGTTGAAATAGGTGACTAAAAGTACTGTAAAATAAAAGATAGATAATAAATAAGTAGAATCATTACTAAAAGTACACATGAAATGTTGGAATATTATGATAAATAAATGTTTAATGACTTTAATTGTCTAACATCTGCCACTCCAAGTGCTAGGCAACTAGTGTGATTATAAACTTGACTGTCTATTCATAAGAACCTATTTGGAGCTTAGCATATGGTGTCAGTGAATGGGTACAATTCCTGCTCATCTGGTTGAGAACAACTGCTGTACTCTACTGTATTTCTAACTGTAGCAGCTGTACAACATCTGTCAGGCAGCAGCAAAAAGTACTTCTGAATTCCCTCTTTGTGTTGATTCTCTCAGGCTGGGCTGCATTGATAAATCACTAAGGGTGCAGGTAAATTTCAGGCATGAATCCAGTGGATGATCCATGCTGACAGACTGAAACTGCAGACAGAACTCCAGTACCAGCACAGAGACACGAGCATACAGGAGCTCGGCTCAACTCTCCCTGTGCTCAGCAGACGGTCTCAGGCCTGGTCACATTACCTGAGCCTGAATAGAGTTTGTCACCCTGTCATTCCACTCTACTGGGATCTATCCCTGTCTGAGTCTATGCTGGGAGACATCTGTCAACACATGTAACGCACTCCAGGAACAAAACCAAAGCCTGTACCACGTGGGAGTCAGCTATCAGTGCCAATACATCTCAACCTGCAGAGCAAAACGAGATAGGTAAATGAGAGAGAAGCATTATAGAAAAAATATTGAGTTGTTACACATTCCTTTATATAATTAATTCTTTAGCGCTAAATCTGAGGAAAGAAAGTCCCATGAAATACAATAAATCCTATAATCCTAATCTCAATGAAAATCACTTGCTGTATTTAATAAATGATGTGTTTTTTATATGTATTTAAGGTTCTGAAAGGATGAACAGAATTTGACGCAGATTAACATATATACTAGCTGACACAATGTACAATGAATAGTATTATGAAGCACACTGCACAATTTTCATACTAATTTTCCAAAAGTGGTCTGAAATAGAAATGGTATGTAATCTAGCATAAATTTAGTGATGTCAAAATCCAGGGCTATTTCTATCTTGCCATAACCCAGCATCAGCAATACTGATGGCTCCACAGTATGGATAATGAATATTCAGCAATTTAGTGAAAAGACCTTCCAACTGAGGGTAGTGAGTGATTGAGTGATGGTCTGACCCTTTCAACAGCCTGAAATATCAGCACTTTTCAAAAACTTCTGTCTGGTTCAGTTTATTACTTAATGCTGAGTAGCTCCGATAGCTTGTCCCAGCAAGTCAGAACAAATGCTGATACATCTAATCAATATTTATATGATTGAAACAGTTACTATATCCAACCACGCAGTGCACTCATGTGCACTCCATTCCTCATCAGAGGGTAAAAGTGGAAACCAAGAGAACTGTATCTGGGTAGTTTTTCCACATGTTCAGTATTTAATCTACTGAATTCACTGAATAAAATCACTGGCACCTTTTTAACAAAAACAACAGAGAGGCAGGGTGAGCAAAAATATGAATGTCAAATCACACAAACAAGAAATCTATAAGCTCCTCCATGTTGACCATATTTTAAGGGATGTATGACAGGCAGCATGATGACTTGGTGGTTAGCACAGCAAGCAGGTCCCGGGTCCTTTCTGTGTGGAGTTTGCATGTTCTCCCTGTGCTTGTGTGGGTTTTCTCCAGGTACTCTGGTTTCCTCCCACAGTCCAAAAACATGTATGTCAGGTTGATTGGTGACATCTGCCTTCCACCCAAAGAGAGCTGGGATAGGCTCCAGCAGATCCCTGTGACCCTAATTAGGAATAAGCAAGCATAGATAATGGATGGATGGATGAATGGATGGGAAGCATGACTGATGACTCCCTGCAGGCTATAACATCCTAGGTGTCTAAGTTGTTTTATTTATGTATTTATTTATTTAGTGCAGTCATGCATGAGCTTTCAAGGATATACTGCAAGTTAGGAAATGACGCTGATACACGACCTCAGTCCTTCATACAGTACACTAAAAATGTATTCATTCTTTAAACATGAGATTATTTCTTGAACTATTTTAAAGACCTAGTGAAATGCAGTTTGTTCCTTTATAAGTTAAAAACAGCACTGTTTTGTAAAATATAGTGCACAGAGCAGCAAAAACACATTGAGACAGTCATTATTGTTTTTTGAATACAGTTAAATGGATGATCTATATATAGCCTCAGATCAGTGAGAAACACACTTCGAGATGTGAAATGTGCAAAAAGGGCTGGATATTCTGTGCTCCTTGTAACTCTTGGTACACACACAGTAAGTCACCTTACATCTCTCACTTACAAACACTTGCAGCTGGCTGCAACACAGTTTTGTCTTACTTGATTAGTTGTAACCAAAAGTGATTAGTCACACTACATTTGCTTGAAGTCACGGTCTGAAAACCTAGTGTATTTTTTAAGACTCGGAATTGTAGATTTCCAAGTGCATCATGCCTTTGTTAGTTTCTTGAACCCTCATATGAAAACAGCTGTAAGCTCTCACTGAAAAGCTAATAAACCTCTATTGGCTGTCTTTTGTTTGGACTGAAGTATTGAGTGTCAGTGCTGCTGCCACAGAGTGATTTTGATAAATGACTTTATTAGTTGTTTGGATGGTGAGGGAAGACATTTTCTGCTGCTCAGTACATTAATTCTTTGTCCTTACAGATTGATGCCAGCACACTTTGCTTCACCCAAGGCACAAAGTGCACTACACTGACTGATTTTATACAGGTGAAGAACCACCTCCTCTATTTTTCTATAGGCCCAAGAAAATGGTCTGTCTCACAATGATGCCTCTGGGCTTTTTAGAGCATTGCATTGTCACCTGGATTAGTGGGCTAGGTTATTTTGGGAATGAGAACGTGGTGCACCTTCTGCTGCAGGATGGCTTGATGGGTAAGGACACTTTCCCAGACAAGGTCACCGATAGAGCACATATGACAGCTGGGGTCCATCATTTTCAATATGTCCTGAACTCTCAGTATCTCTGACACTGAATCTCTTGGGGATCAACTTTCTTGATAGGAGTCTTTGATGTCTTTGTTCATCCGATCAGCAGTCACAATTAAAGATAAAACTAATATTTCCACTGACACAATTCACTGTCTGCTCTATACTGCATACTCAAAAGGCCCAAACTGAGAAAACAGTCTGTCCATGCCTCTGGAACAACACAAGCATTTTTTGATCCAGCAGCCATGTCAGCAGAATAATAGTCTGAGTAACCAGTACAGATCACTGCTGAAAAATGGCTTGGGCTAAAATAGCTCTAAAATTATAAATGTTGTAAGAATCACAGTCAATGCTTTAAAAAAACAGGACAAGAGAGTTTGCAGACACATTAGCAGCTAAGTATAGTTGTACTAAAAATTAACTTCAGTATGCTAAAATGCTCACAAATACAACGCTAATAACCTGCTGGTTACACAAGGTGCAGCTCAGGCTGATGGATTTTTTTCAAAAAGCCACTAAAGTTAAGGGATCACTAAAGTTTTTACAAGTAATCTAAAGGGAGACATGAATATCTGTTCCAATGCCAATGGCAATCTAAAGAACAGTTGTTGAGGTGTTTCTCTAAAACCCAAATACATCAAGTTTATTGTGGTGCCGTAAGAAAAGTCAGTGGATTGCCAAAGTCCCGAACATTCATTCTCTGGTGACCACAGATGTCTGCACAGAATTTCATTGCAACCAATCCTCAAGTTATTGTTACCAGTCTGGACCAGCTAACAGTCCCATCACTAGAGAACCATG
Source organism: Mastacembelus armatus (assembly GCF_900324485.2). NCBI lineage: Eukaryota > Metazoa > Chordata > Actinopteri > Synbranchiformes > Mastacembelidae > Mastacembelus > Mastacembelus armatus. Next base: position 10,448,556 of record NC_046635.1, on the reverse strand, counting down.
CTTCCATCTTATTTAAAAAAAACAAACAAAAAAAAAAAACATATGCTTCACATATAAGTATTAATGGAATTTGTTAAACACAGCAACAGACAGAGAAAAAATATATAAACTGCACAGTAGACATCTTAGTCTGGGTCACTCATACATTTTTTAAAATGTATTTTTTGTGAAACTGTCACTCACAAGATCTGATGTTCAGGATTTGGTCTCTTTTACGCTTTTGGCTTATTGTAGAAAAAAACACTTTAACTTCACCCCAGGGACAGCTCTCTTCTCCAACAAATCTCATGCTAATACTGCCAGGCCCCCAGGTAGAGCCCAGCCAGAGTGTAAGTATAGCCTGAATCAGACACAGGGTTTGTCACTGATGACTCACAGTCCCTCAAGCCCAACACAATTTGGCGCACAGGACAGCTACCATTGCTCTACCTCAGCATATTCATCCAGTGTGTGCACAGAATGTTAAACACACAATCAGCACGAACAAGTTTTGGAGCTCTGTATCTTGATTTACTATGATATCTGCAGCTACACGCCCTTTCTGCGATGTATGAACCACTCCATCAGTGATAAATAAGAGCCAATTAGATAGCAAACATGGAAACCCTCATGTAATAAATGAGAGGCATGTTCTGATTGAACCTCTCTGATGGAAACAGCGACAGCAGCAGCAGCTCTGGGAAGCGCTGTAAGTTTTCAACACCATCTATACCGTGCTTGAGGGCAGGGGAGCCTAGGGGAGGGGATTCAATAGGGCAGTATGTATGAATTATTCAGACAAGCTATGGTTGTTCGTAATGTGATTCGTGTTCTGTATGCCGAGAGTTCAGTCAATTAAATTTGCATTCCAAAGAGGATTTTTCCCTGCTGTCCCGATTCCTTAATGGATGATTTCTAAACTTGTTGAACCATTCACTAGTGTTGGCATAGAGCTCTGATAATCTTCAAGCGTTTGCATCCCCTTAAGATCAAAAGTTAAAAACAATACTGTAAACACAATAGGCAAAGATACAGTATATACTAAAAGCAACTGGATACATTTATTTTTTATTATGTGTCAGATGGATTTTTAGTTTAAGATTTCAGACATACACAGATATGTCTGTGCGTGCTTTTTCATGTCTATCGCAATCAGTTTCATAGCACTAAGGACCCGGGAGCAATGAAACAAAACTAAGCTGGTCTGAAAAATAAAAATGCATTAATAACATCTTTTAATAAATATATGATGTGGCCCATACTCTATGCACAAGTGCAATGAAGTGGGTTCACATAGGTATTACTCAAATGTTTATTCCTCTATTGGTATTACAGAATGATTCATTAATCAATAGAGGTATAGAATGCAACCCAGTTTGGGATATTAGTCAGCACTTCATTTTTAAATGGCATCAGAGCTTTCTCACAGCAGACATTTTCACCTGTCAAACACAGGTCTCACTAACAATAAACATTCATGAGCACACAAATGTGTGACTTACAATGCCCCACCACTGTGAATGCTGGGACTGAGCTATCGCCAGTATTATAAATTATGCTCCTGTACTGCACTGATAAATTTTGCTTGTATCTGCATGACACAGAAAAAATAAATAAATCATGCATTCCCTTTTCTAGCACTATGTCCACACCAATCTTATCCTCATCACAAAGAAACTTTGAACATATTGTGTGTATTTTACAATACCATTTATACTCTGAACTGTGAGCACAAATGATGTCCTCCCTTTAAACAAAAGCAAAAGTCTCAGGAAGCACTGTAGCACCATCTACTGGCTTCAAAATTTAATTGAACATTTTTCTGTGATAGCTAACAAATAGGTGATATTGTTTATCAGAAATAAATTATCTCATATTTATTCATATAAGTAATAACTTTTCTTTACTTTGTGAAAATCACCTTTTATTCCTTTTACTAAACAATTCACAACTGCAGGGGAAAGATTTATAATATATGAGTTGAGTTTGAAGTTAAAATCACTTAACCTTCTTTTTTTCTAAATTTCATGGTATGAAAGTGAGTGGAATATTTTTAAAAATATTTTTCATATCTTACTGCAATCCTCGATGTAATTGTTATTATATACACATCATCAGCACAGTTTAGGAAAGGGACGTTTTCCTGTGGAATGTGCATGGGGCTGGCTCTATTCATCGTTTCCTCTATCTTTATAAAGTGTTCAGTCACTGATAACAAAAAGCCTCCCCGCAGATGCTCCTACCATGATAGGAAATTTGGTGCACGATGGAAGCTGTGACGCTTCCTTCTACACAGTACTTTGTCATCCAGCTGAAGAGTTCTTATCGTTTGTATTTTATCAAATTCTTTTGCCTTTTTGGAAACTCCAGGCTTAGCCTCATGCTTTTGCCTCTCTCAGGGCAATTACAAAGACCACAGTCTTATCTCTTCTGAACTTTCTGCTGTCCTTCTGGCAAGAACACAGCAATTTTCTATTTCTGTCATGCTTTCCTTTGGCCTTGATCTATTGTTTAGTCTGGACTGTTCCATGATTTATTATTATATCTTAATATGCAGCTCACAGTATTCTTTTAAGAAATAATGGCTCCTTTTTATAATGTACATCTGCCCACATCAATAACTTCTCACATGGTGTCTGAAATGGGTTCAGTGGATATCACATCAGAGTTTGAGCTGTAACAACACAATGGGGGTATCTGTTTTGGTGACGTCAGTCAAATGAAAGACTGATGCTCAAGCAAGTTAATAGGATGTTTCACTCAAGGGAATTGGATTTTCAGTAAGTTTGAGGCATCACTGCTTATCACTTACTGCTTATCAACATCTTTAAGTCCTAATTTTTCATTAATTTGTAATAAATCACAAAAAAAAGAATAACTTTTAGATATTCAATGTTGAGGTGGGATTCAAAGATCCTTCTTGACTTTGCCTAGTTGTGAACATACTCTGCATCTGAATTTCCATTTTAGCACTTTGAGGACTGCTCATCCAAGTTGACTTAAAAGTGTCTCTTGAAAGTGTCAGATGTGTTTATAAACATCAAGATTTTCAACAATGAACTGAAAAATCTCAATCTGAGTGAACACTGTGCTGTAACACAGGAATTACCTCTGTCAACCACCTAAAAATTAGAGGTACCTGAAGATTTTCTGTGTGGAGTCTCTGTGAATGTTGATTTTAGGACATCAGCCTTGTAATTGCAGCTGTTCTCCAGGCACAACATTGTAGATGCCTACTGCTGTGGTTTGGTCAAATGTAGAGTAATGTAGGTCAATCTGCCCATATTAATGGAAGGACAGTTAAAAATGTATACTTATATATTTAACACTGGCTCAAAGAAATTAGGATTCACTGTGTCACACAGATTTTTGTACTTTTAGCATATTATTGTAATAATGTGTCAAACTATAATTTAAATTCAGCATCTTTTTACTTGATACTAAAGTTTGAAACTTGATACTAAAGATTGAAATAGCATCAGTGGATAAGTAAGAACACATCAAGGAGAAACAAAGTAAACTGCTGCAGTGATAGCCAACTTCACCAGTTGCAATTGGAACTGTACTATTTTTCCTCTGGTGCAAAGATAGCCTTTACTCACTGTAATGGCACACTGGGCTTAATTAACTTGAAGTAGATTGTTTACTGTCAAACAACTGGCTTCATTTTGCTTTTGATGAATGATGCCCCTCAGGAATGAAACAGCAAATTAGTGCAAGCATAGAAAAAGGTCTAACGCCCCTTTGACTAACAGGAAGAATAAATAAACATGATGACGCAAACATCTTCCAAAGTGATGGGATTAGGTATATCAGTAAGGATACAGCATGCAGTGACTTTTTGATCTTCACTCAGTGATGGGGTCACATAGCTGGAAATATGAGTCTTTAACAGGTTGTGCCATTGTGTTTTTCATCCAATGACCAGCTTTAATTCTGACATATTCATAAATCAAGAATCATCTTTCATCATGGATTTGAGGATGTGAATAAATCAAAAGAATCTAAGGTTGACAACCTAAATCCCTAGAGCCATGAGATGATTAACAGAATTATAAATAAGAAAAATACATTTCTCTCCCTTGTGTTTATCTGTATCTTGATGAACAAATGGATTATATGTACGGTAGAAGTGTTTATTTTTTTGACTGTGCTGTACCTTTTCCAGTTTTAGTGTGAAATGTCAGGTCTTGAAGAATATTCTGAGAAAAGAACATATGCATCTTTAGTTGAACTGCTCACACTCACAGATATATTGAGTGACAAGTAGGTCTTTTCTCTTCCTCTATCCACTGACCCCAACCAGTCAAGGCAGATGGCCACCAAAACTGAGCCCGGTTCTGCTGGAGGTTTTTTCTTCCGTTAAAGGGAATTTTTCCTCTCCACTGTCGCCAAGTGCTTGCTCATAAGGAATTTGTTCAATTCAATTCAATTCAATTTTATTTGTATAGCGCCAAATCACAATACAAATCATCTCAAGGCACTTTACAAAAACTAAAACTAAAAACCCAACAATTCCCTTATGAGCAAGCACTTTGCGACAGTGGAGAGGAAAAAACTCCCGTTAACGGAAGAAAAAAACCTCCAGCAGAACCGGGCTCAGTTTGGGCGGCCATCTGCTTCGACCGGTTGGGGTGAGTGGATAGAGCAGAGAGAAAAGAACAGCAACAATAAACAACAAATAGACACTGCAAGTTGGTGGGGCCAGTAACTGCATTGCGTTGTTGCGTTTTTTGTTTTTGTAAAGTGCCTTGAGATGTTTTTTATTGTGATTAGGCGCTATACAAATAAAACTGAATTGAATTGAATTGAACAAGTAGATACTGTTTTGCTTTAAAGGGTCACAAGTTAAAAGGGTACAGTAAAAAGGACTTTTCTTTTAACCAGAGCGTTTGACATAAAAGTCCAGTTTGTACTAGACACATGGGTATTTGACCACGAAATACAATTCAGTACATGTCCTTGATAATCTGGACATGCAGGTCTAACCACATCACAACAAGAGCATGAAAATGCACTGAATTAGAGTCTCAACTATCATTAGCTACTGCACACTGCCCTACTCTTTTAATACAACTGCGTCTTATTTAGATTATGTGCATAATCGTGACAGCAAAGGTTGAAGCTGCCCTTATCTTGCATAATGTGTGACACAGTGTAAACTGAGCAACAAAGAGGCGTTGCCAGCGCGGCCCTACCCTGTAGTCATTTACTGGCAGATGGAGGAAGTGACTCATCTTGCATAAAGTCAATGTGAACAATAACACGGGTGTTGTATCTACATGAACACACATAATCCACAGAAACTCTCATGGACCTGTTAGACCTCTCAGCTTCTACTCCACGGTGAAAATACCTGAGAAAAATATGAAATAAAGTGCAAACCTCATCAGATTCTCAACTTCCCCTCTCAACACTACTCGAAGTAGTGCCCTCTGCCCTGTGGCACTAAAAGAAGAGGAAACAGGTTGAGATTTTGTCAGAATGGTGCTGCTATGGGAGAGGTGAGATTTTCGCTACAAACATTATGATACTCCACTGGAATCTATAAATATCCACATCTAATTTTATGGAAATTTTATCATTAGTTTTTTATAAATCAGGCAGTCAGCAAAATCCTCAGGAATCAGCTAAGGTTATCTGAGGAAACTCCATGCAACTAATTAATGAGATTTGTTGCTTCACCGCGTGAGTGGCCAGAAATGAGAGGAATGAGTGTGAATAGATTCAAATCTCTAGCCATGCATCAGAGTGACAGTGTTTGTGTCCCATGTCAACAGCCATCAATCCTCCTCCTGTTGGATCCTTGAGGAAACACAATGAATCTCCCCCTGAGTCAATGCTCTGTGGCTAACCCGGTGCTTTGACATCACTTGAGAGAAGGGCAAGAAAATTGAGTCTCAATATAGGTTCAGTAGTGAATTCAGCACAGTCAGTATCATGTTGTTTTGGTGGCGCTCTCTTTCCTATGGAAGGCAGTTTCCACCTGAAAAAGTAAATGCGGATTAAAAAGATAGCCACAATATAAAAACTGTAAATTATTTAGGAATAATACAATTTTGGCCAACTATTTCAGTTTTATATCGCTACAATTTTTACTTACTAGTTTGATCATTTTTATTTTAATTTATAAACAGATAAATCAAAATTATCAGTTAAAAAGTCCCAAATGTAAGAAAAGTGAATATTATGACACATTTGGTAAAACTTAGGGAAGTAGTAAGTCAGTCATGAAACACATTTTCATTCACTTTTCTTCTCAAATGTTTGACTTAAAATTGTGAGATGGAAAATTCAAATCAATGAGATGAAAACAAACCAAGTCAAAATGTTCAAAATTTTCTTTTATTTAATTATTTCATTTTCATATTGACTTAATAAGTAAAAGTTTTAGCTTCATGCATAAATTGTAATTTATTTTTTTCTTTACCTGGCAAAAAAGGGGTTTCCATTGTTCCACTAAAAAATGGCACCAGTCTGACACAAGTACTAGTCCAAGATGGCATCGGCAACAAAGCAAAATGGGCAAGACCCAGGTTTACATTTCTAAAATGTCCAAAAATAGTGAAGAATGCCCTCAAAGCCAGGTGAACACTGTAAAAAATATTGTTTAATAACACATAAAGATGAAAAAACTAGCAGTTATTAAGAGGACATAACCCCAGTGTAAAGAGCTTAGCCAGTAGGGGCACAAAAACACTTTTGGCCAGTGGCTTCAGAGGTTAAGCCAAGTATACCCAGCTTGGTGTCAGTAAAACTCCGTGTGTGCCAGCAGTACCCACATACCTGACATACTCTTGTGTTGCCAAACCTTCACAACTTCGTGACGTCGGCAGGGTGGGATGATGACGTATGAGACGTCCTTATACAAAAAGCCGCTTCCTCGTGACGTAGACGAGCAGTCAGTTCTTCCTCCGGTTTAGACGGTAGCAACCATATCTGAACCGCCGCTTTTCTGCCGTTTGGAGCTAAAACTCACAGGTTTAACGCGACACGTTGAGTTTTCTTTTATCTTTTTTTCTTTTATTTTTTATTTCCTAGTTCAAGAGAACAATTAGGCTGACGTTCCTTTTGTAAAGGTAAGGATGTTTTCCTTGTCCGAGTAACGTTAGCTAACCGACCGGTCTGGTAGGAAGTTTGTTTTAGGTTCGACTGTGATACACGAGGCATCAAAACGCTAATCTGGATTTTTAAGGAGTCGACCCAGAAGCCGTAACTTAAGGCTAGTTGACATAGGACAATTACGCAACGGCTTGCTCAATAGTTGTTTACAGGCTGTTAGCAGTTAGCTAGCTTAAGGTTACCGGCGGCCTACAGAACAAAACCCTCCAGACGCCGCTGTGTGGACATCCGGTGTCTGAACAAAGACCGCATTCATCACCTGATTCGTCTTCTCGTTTCACCTCGAGGGCCTGTGATAGTCCAAGACATGCCGATTTTATTGGATTCTAGAAAAAAAACATACCTTTATGGTTCATATAAAGGCTTTTAATACCGTGTTAAGTATTTTGATAAAGCCGTGGGCAAATGTGATATGGGTGGGACTTGTGATTAACGTTAAATGTGGAAGCTAAATTTAATTTGAAATGATCTAAGGTTGGATCTGGGTATTTTTCAACAAAGCATATGTAGCTTATCCAGAAAAATCCGCTCCCACCTTGGGATAGCGTTTCCTTTAATGTCGCGGGTGTCTTCCGTGTTAGGGGCTAGGGTCGGGAAAGATAACGTTACAGTCAGACTGGAAAACAAGATTAAGTTGTAGTTAAGAAACCCAGGGGACGGCTGATTCAGGTGTATAGCGTTGGTTTATCGAAATGAGAGACAAAACGTCGACACATTGTCACCAACGCCGTGTGCTGAGCTACTCCCTCGTCCTGTCACGCGTTGGCGCTCGTGTGCTCAACAATTTGGCTGAAATCACCTGAACACTTAAGACAAATGCAACAAATGCACTTTGTCAAATACTGTTTTCGCTTGAATGTCTTGTGGTTGACAATCCTCGGGCCAAGGTCTTTGAACTGTTATTTTTAGAATAAAAAAAAGTGGAAGGTGTTAGATCTTAAGTATCATGTATGAATGATGGTTCATTTCCTTTTGATATTTGTAATTATTGATATTAAGAAATATTGATGTATACACAAGGAGTGATTAAAAGTTACTGCACTTGAGAAATTGTTTTACTTTAGTTTTTTTTTTTTTTTTTTTTTTGGTTTAGGTTTTTCATGCTTTGCTTGATGTAACCATGAAATGTGTTTATTTGTCTTCTACGTGGAAGAGCTACAGGATCATGTAGAAGAGCTTAGCTTTAATCTGGTGAACACTGGCAAAGCCCTGTTCATTTTAACCCCATCAGCTGTCAACTAATTTGTTCCTATATATTTGTCTCTACCACAGGTCGTGCTCTTCCTGCCCCACTCCTAGAACTTTATTCTTTTCAGATATTCGTCGTCAAGCCGCCAAAGTGGAGAGTGTCGTTGCACCAGGGGTTCCTTCTCGTTTCAGGTATTAAGTTAACTCATCACTGTTGACAAAAAAAATCTTCTCAAACAGTTCAGGCTCACATTTCCTTATGCTACTTTTTTTTTTTTTTGTTTTTTATTTTGAATCTCAGTGTAGGGGGAGGAGGTGGGGGTGCACCTCAGCACTATCCCAAGACTGTCGACAACAGGTGATTTATTTATTTTTTTTTGTTGTTGTTGTTTTGTTTTTTTTAAACTTTCACATGGAGCACTAATCTTTAGATTTCGAATTCTGAAAAGCCTCTCCACTAGTCTTGAACCACATGTCTTCATGTGTAGTATTCTTTATATTAACACACCCCTGTCTCTAATTAATGGGTTCTTTAGCTTGAACAGCATTTAATACCACACTGGTACCAGACTCCGCACTTGGGTAGATGGGTGCTTTATCTTTTCAAGATCATGCTTGTCATGTCAACATGAATTTTAAACTGTTCACTTGAAAATATTGTGATTTTTGACTGAAAAATAATCAGCTCTTAAGTAATATTTTTTACATTACATTGCAAACATTTCAAAAATATGAAGCAAAATATTTTCGGGTTTAAGTCTGTCAAATGACGGGTTTTTGTCTTCTGTCATATAATCCTGTTGTGAATCTCTTGTTTCTGAATTTTGGTCAAACAAAACCTTTAGTATTCAAGACTCAGTATAAAGAATGTATTTGCAGTTCCTAATGGAAATTAATTTTTTTTGGTCCATCACAGCGAGTTCCTGGGGAAAGCCCCAGGTTCTAGCGTTCAGAGATGGGTACCTTCTCGAAGCACTAGACGAGATGCCAACTCCTCCAAAGAAAAAGGGCAAAATGATGCAATCTTCAGGAAAGTGAGAGGGTAAGTTTCAATTTAGATACATATTTGCTTGGGCTGCACACATCCTGTACGGTGTCATTTACTGTGTTTTCCACAGTATAAGTTGCACCTGAGTATAAGTCTCTTAGAAAAAACAGTCTTGTTAAACAGAAAAAAAAACCCTGCAGAAGTTGCTTTGGTGTATAAGTTGCGTTTTTAATTATAGTCTAAGTATACAGAATATAAGAAGTATACAATTGAGATACGTATGTAATTTATGGTGAAGTTATAATGATGAGGATACAGTTTAAAGCTGTTTTCCATTCTCTTCTGTGTTAGAATACTTAATAAACTGACTCCTGAGAAGTTTGACAAACTATGCCTGGAGCTCCTCAATGTGGGTGTTGATTCCAAAGTGGTCTTAAAAGGAATCATCTTGCTGGTGAGTTTTCTCTTAAACTGTATTCTATTTTCTGTAGTATAATTTATTATATTACTGTTAAATGACCTGACCCGTTTAACACGTTATTTTTTCGTTTTTGTTCCAGATTGTAGACAAAGCCCTTGAAGAGCCCAAGTATAGTCAGTTATACGCTCAACTATGTCTACGCCTGGCAGAGGATGCACCAAACTTTGAAGGTCCATCAACAGAAAGTCAAGCAACACAACAGCAGAATACTGTAAGTGTTTTTTGTCTGTCTTTTGTTTGAAGTTTCTACACAACTACACTCTAGTATTTTCAGTCTGAATTTTAATTTTTTTTTGTTTGTTTTTTTCCTTTGTAGACCTTCAGAAGACTTCTGATCTCTAAGCTTCAAGATGAGTTTGAGAACCGTGCCAGAAATGTTGAAAGTAAGTGATGCACGTAGTTGGTTACAAAAAATTATGCCCTATAGAATTTTTTTTCTTCCCTGTATTCAACTTTTTCCTACCCTCATAGTCTTTGACAAACAGGACAGCCCATTGTCCTCTGAGGAGGAGGAGCAGCGTGCTGTTGCTAAGCTCAAGATGCTGGGCAACATCAAATTCATCGGTGAACTGGGCAAACTCAACCTCATCCATGAAACTATCCTTCATAAGTGCATCAAAACAGTAAGTTCTGTTGAGATGTTTTACGTGGCTGGGCATAATCATTAGCACTATCTTGAGTTTTTAACATGTGGTTTCAAAATGCTATTATGTTACCACTGTGAAATCATCTTAAGAGTAAATGTCCCAGGTCACTAAAATAAAAATGAAACTATACTGTATTAAATGTTTATTTCTTTCTAAGCTTTTGGAGAAGAAGAGGAGAATCCAACTTAAGGATATGGGTGAAGATTTGGAATGCCTCTGTCAGATAATGAGAACTGTTGGACCTAAACTTGATCATGACAAGGCTAAGGTCAGTATATTTGGGGGGGCAGAAAAATTGTCTAGTCTTAAAATCCCTCTGGTGTTTTATTTTTTTGTTAACGAGAGAAATTCTCCTTTCAGTCTTTGATTGATCAGTACTTTGGCCGCATGCGATCCTTAACAAACAACAAGGAGCTACCAGCAAGGATCCGGTTCCTGCTGCAGAACACAGTGGAGCTGCGAGACAACAACTGGGTGCCTCGCAAAGCTTATGTTGATAACGGACCAAAGACAATCAACCAAGTTCGTCAGGATGCAGTAAAGGTTGGTTTGTCTCATCTGTTTTGCAATGAACTCTTTCCATTTATTGTGTGTTATTGGTGTGCTAGTCTGGCTGTAGCCCTGAAATTGTGATTTACTTTTGGTTGTTTTTTGCAGGATCTGGGTGTTTTTATTCCACCTCCAACTGATGGAATGAAGAATGACTTCTTCATGGACAACTCCTCCTTCCTGCCAACAAGAATCAAGTTTGACAGGGAAACTCTGGGTGGGCTGGCAGACATGTTTGGACAAATGCCTGGTATTTTTTTTTTTTTTCTCCCCCCCCCCTCCCCTCCCCTCCTAAGTGCAGTTGCACTACTTCCTTTCACACATTATCCTTTTCTAGCAGTGTATTTGCTTTGGTTTGTGTAGGAAGTGGCATTGGTACAGGTCCAGGAGTCATTCAGGACCACTATTCCCCTACCATGGGACGTCACCGCACAAACCCACTCTTCAATGGCCACATCAGTAACGGTTCACACCAGCCTCAGTTTGAAGCAGGGAGCAAGCCTTTCTTAAAACCAAACCAGGTATATGCCATATTCAGTTCTTTTTTTATTTCTTTATTTTGATATGGTGAGTCTCTGGGGTCATGACTAACACTCCTGTTACGTTTCCTTCACAGGGGCAGAATTCACCGCTTTTCAACCATAAACAGAATCACTCAGGGCAGATGCAGCCTAAAGATATGGCTCCACGATTCAACAAGAAAGGGAAACTTAATGCTGATGAGGTACAAGCACAGAACAATGAAAAGCAGAGATTATTTTTAAATCTTTTGACTTATGTTTTTTTTTTTTTTTTGTAATGTTTGTAGTTCTTGCTCCATGAAGATGTATATCCTATTGTTTTAACTGTATTATTATTCATTGCTGTTTTTTGTGATTATACTTTTTTTTTTTTTTTTTTTTTTTTTTTTTTTTTTTTTTTAACCAAAAAAAAAACGTGTAATGGTATAACAGTGTGGCATTGTTAACCAAGGTGTTTTTGCCATTCTAGATCAGTCTAAGACCAGCACAGTCCTTCATCTTAAATAAAAAACAAGTGCCAAAGCTGCAGCCACAGATGACTCTGATTCCTCCAAGTGTCCAAGGTTCCTCACTCGGACAGGTAACATTTCAAAAATAATGTGTTATGCAGAGGTTCCATGGAACCTACAAGCCTGCCTGAAATGAAATGTACTGATTTGGCTGTCTATATGTAGTCTCCTCAGCTTGGCTTGAAGATGAATCCTCCTCCTATTCAGGAAAAACCTGCAAAGTCCAATAAAAAAGCTCCACCTACAAAGGAGGATTTGCACAAAATGACAGTGAGTTCCCTGCATTTCACTTGGTACTTTCTGCACAGGATACTGTGCTTCAAGGATGCCACTGTAATTCTGGTGTTCCTTTTCATTTTAGGAGACACTGGTGGCAGACTATCTGAACAAGAACAACACAGGCGAGGCAGTGAATGCTGTGAGGGAGATGAGGGCTCCCAAGCACTTTTTGTCCGAGATGTTAAATAAGATCATAGTTTATTCCCTGGATCGTTCAGATGAGGCTAAGGAACATGCAAGCACCCTCATTCATGCACTCTGTGTCGAGGGCGTTGTCACTGGTGAAAACCTGATGCAGGTCCTTTTTTTTTTTTTTTTAAACCACGTTTACAGTGTACTCCAATGTTTTCACTACCTGAATATTAAGATGTTACTGAGTGAATGGTGTGTTCTTTAATAGGCCTTTCTTAGTGTTCTGGACCAGTGTCCCAAGATTGAGGAGGAGGTCCCACTGGTGAAGTCGTACTTGGCACAGTTTGCAGCACGAGCAATCATTGCTGATCTGGTCACCATCGCAGATTTGGCCCATCAGCTGGAGAACGGTGCACATTTCCCACTTTTTCTGCTTTGCCTGCAGCAGCTGGTCAAACTGAAAGACCGTGAGTGGCTGGCTGACCTGTTTCTGCAAAGCAAAGTCAACATGCAGAAAATGCTACCTGGTATGGACAAACCCACTCTGAACCTGCATTTTAACTGATGTCACACAGCTAGGCTCTCAGTACATTTTGTATTAAGTAGTTTGGAACCAATTTTAAATTAATTTGCTTATGATGCAATTCATTGAAATTAAGTCAATTTTATACTTTTTTAAAATATATGTATATATAATCCTATAGAAATAGACCAGAACAAGGACAGGATGCTGGAGATTCTCGAGGGCAAAGGTCTCAGCTTCTTGTTCCCACTGATGAAACTGGAGAAGGAGCTGCTGAAGCAGATCAAAGTAGATCCCTCTCCTCAGTCCATCTACAAATGGATCAAGGACAACATCTCTCCTAAACTCCACACTGACAAAGGCTTTGTCAACATCCTCATGACCAGGTACAGTGGTACAACAGTGTTCCCAACACTGAAATCATTTGTTAATACAACACCAAACCAAAATATATTTTGCTCCTCAAGAATGTTACAGTAAATGACTGGCTTCTTATCTCTCAGCTTCCTGCAGTATATTGCTTATGAGATCAACCCTGATGATGATGAAGAGCTGCTTTCAGCACCAAGTAAAGAACAGCTGGATGAGGAGAAACAGCTGCTGTTGTCTTTCAAACCAGTAATGCAGAAGTTCCTACATGATCACATTGACCTGCAAGTCAGTGCGCTGTACGCCCTGCAGGTCCACTGCAATGCCAAGGCTTACCCCAAAGGTACGTGGAATCTTTAGAATTAAGCATTGCAGCTTAAGTGCTTTTACAGAGTTAACATTGGTAGATAAACTTTCAGAAGTGTAACAGTTAAACTGTCTCTAGGTATGTTACTGCGCTACTTTGTGAACTTCTATGACATGGAAATAATTGAAGAAGAAGCCTTCCTTTCATGGAAAGAGGATATCACCCAGGAACATCCAGGGAAGGGAAAGGCATTATTTCAGGTAATGCTGTGTGCATTGCTAATAGGTGTTTTTCAAATTGTCACACACAATCAGTACACACTAATGTCCTGGTAATGATCAACTTTTTATTTATTTTTTTCCATGTTCTAGCTGTGAATGCCATAAACCTGCACCAGCTATAGCACTGCAATGCTAGTTTGCATGTAAATGTCAAATACCGCTCCAGAATTTGAAACCATATTCCCTGTTGAGAATGACTTAGTCTAATATTGTTTGCAGGTGAACCAGTGGCTGACCTGGCTGGAGACTGCAGAAGAGGAGGAGTCAGAGGATGAAGATTATTAATTAGGCCAAAGCCATGTGTTGTCAGGATGCAGTGAGTTTGTTTTTTTTTTTTGCCCAGATCAAGTCAGCATCACTGATACTGGATTTGAATTTTTGTTTTTCTTTCTACTTTTCTATTACTTGAAGTCCTACAGCAGATGGGTTACTTTTTTTTTTTTTTTTCCCCCCAACCCATATTATCACTTTTTACATTTGTAGGAATCACCAAGTGCTGCCATAACTATTTACTTTAAAACTGTTTACAGAAGAGAAAAGTCTCTAGTGTTTGAGACTTTCCTCATGGTTTTATCTACATGGGTTCATCAGTTTTTAGATGCACTTTGCTCAACATCATGAGTTGTTGCAATAGTAATACTTTCCTTTTTAAAGGAATCTGCAATCTAAGTATAATGGTTTTGTGTTCGACAGCAGCCCATTCTGTTTGTCTAACAATAATGGCCTGTTTTACTTGCACAACACGATTTCAGCCACCCTCATTTATTTAAAAGAGAGCTTTTTATGTGTGAAACATATGTGCTGTTAGGAATGAAATCTACATAGCCTTTGTTTTTATCAGTTCAAATGGATATACCTCTAATGTATTGCAGACTATACTTGAATGTCTGTTTTAACAGAGACAGCCAAAGCTTAGTTTCTTGTGCTATTTTTCACCACCATTTGAGGTAATTACGTATGTTTGCCATATGTCAATTTTTTTATCTTCATAAAATAATGTACTGTATGTGTACACTTGTACCTTTTTGGTGGAGTGTCACTGTAATGTTTAAGTGCTGGTAGCTGAGTGTACAAATACAGATCAACCTTAATAAAGTTAATTTTTTTTTCCTGAAGATTTGTCTTGTTCAACTTGCCTGTAATATTTTTGACTTGACCTAAATCATGGATGCTGAACTTCTACACCATTTGTGTGTATAATTTTAAAATGTTGCATGTAGGTATGAGATCTGGGGTGGATCTATACTTTGCTGAGATTTAAAATAATTCCTACAAGTCTTTGGACATTTGGAAGTGAAGTTCCTTAACACTGCATAATGTCAATATGAATGGAGTACTGAAAGTTGATCAGTGGCACTTGGCAGTTTGTAAGAAGACTCGATTGATTTTCTTGCTGCGAGTTGTAGCACCAAGCTTCAAGCCAAATGTTCAATTGCCACAGTACAACTAAATTGCAACAATTTCCAGTTGGTTTTAGACTGAAATCAATGTTAGATCGGGGTCTGAGCCATTGGCTCAGTATTGATATGGCTCAAGACAACGCAATTTTTAGCCATTCTTTGTTCTCTTTATTTGCCATTTTATTGAAGTATCTTCCCATTTTTAGGTCAGTGTCTCTTCAGGCTATCTGCAATAGAAAATAGATCTTTACACCTTTTACTTGACTTCAACAACCTACCAAAGCACAGCATCTGAAGACATTTCCAGTAAGAACACACTAATGCTGTGCAAAAAGAAAAGGTTATATTTCTAGGTTACTAAGGTTTACAAACAAAAATCCCTGCTTTTTATAGAAATAAAAAAAACTGCCATCTCAGCATTACATGGGACAAGTCTGTGAGGATATTCATCTGTGAGAATATTTAATCGCTATCATCATTGTTTGAGCCTTCTGGTTCAGAGCCATTGTCGGAGCGACGGGGCGATCCCTCATTGTCTGATCCCACCTCGGATCCCCTGTCAGATCCTCGGTCCGATGCTGCAACGGGCGAACCGGGCCGGGATTCTTCTGAACCCGATCGACTTCTCTTGCTTTCATTGTCAGATTGCTCTGAGTCAGACTGCTGCACCCGCCTCCTCTTCACTGGGCGGTCACTTCCAGAGTCGTCATCCTCAGAGCCTGCTGAGCGCCGGGGGCTGGCCACTTCGCTGCCGGAGTGGTTCCTGCCTCCATCTGACTCACTGTCAGACACGATGCGCTTCCTGTGGCCGCCCTCATTATCAGATCCTGATCGACTGTCTCTTTCTTGTCTGTATGGGATCAAGTGCACTGATCAATGCTCTGTTGATTTACCAGTTTCCAACACTTGAGTTAAATGTGACTATGCTTTTACCTGTCTTCAGCTATTTTCAGCCCATCCTCATCTGAAGAAGATTCAGAAGAGGAGATGATAGCCTTAGACTTGATCTTTCCTTTGAGAGAAGGTGGCAAACGCTCAGGATGGGCCTAAAAATACAAAATGTGTTAGAACTCAAGAAAGTAGACATGAAAGCATATTTCAAAAGGAGTCAGGAGTAGAACAACCTTTTCAATCCTCTTGCGTTCTTTGGGTTTACGGTGCATCTTGGATCGTGATGCTCCCTCTTCTTCATCACTGTCCTCATTTCCCCCTTTGGCAGACCTGAAACACAAAGTTTTCTCTTAGGCTCAACATTTTCATCTGCCATAGAACTAAAATCTCACTGCAGCACACTCACCTCTTCCTCCTCTTCTTCTTCTCTCCTTCCTCCTCCTCCTGATCACTACTGTTCCCACCCTTTCTTTTCTTCTTTTTCTTCACTGGCAGGTCCTCGTCAGAGTCATCGTTGACAAACTCATCCATGTCACCTCCTTTCTTACGCTTACGAGATAAAAAAAAAAGTAGTTTGTTAGCCCTGCTGCATCTGGTGCAATTCAGACTCTGCTGATTCGCTAACAGTGCTAATACTCACACGTCCACTGCCGCTGCTTCCCTTCTTTTTCTCCTTGGGTATTTCCTTCGGTCCATCCGCAAAGGTGAGCAGGTTCTTGGTCTTCTCCACATACAAAGCTCTCTGCTCCAGGAGCTTCTTTTGTTCCTCTGCCTCTCTGCTCCGCTTCTCCTCCTAACAAGGTTTGACAGCCAATCCATTAATCAAAGCCTTTTACTGCAGCTCAGAACTGATTCAAAATGAAAAAGCAATTCCCGAATGGCAGCACTAGAAGTACCTGTTCTTTTAACAACTGTTGGCGCAGCAGGTCCCTCTCCTGTTCTTGTTTGGCTCGAAGCTCCTTCTCCTCCTCGTCCTGTTTTCTGGCTCTTGCCACGTGGTATTGAGCCTGACTGAGCAGGTCAGAGCACTGCCTGTGATCCCAAAACACAGCCACACCTCCCCCCAGTTATATTGCAGCTCACACTGAATGAACACAGGTCCAGTTGGCATGTTATCAGTATCCGCCTATATACGCTTAAATGCAACTATTTGAGGGGTAATGCTAATGGTAGAATGATAAGGACCTCAAAATATGTGACAAAAAATAAACACCCCTAGAGCAAATATGAGTAGGATAATTGGTATCAGCTTCAATAGGAAAACCAAACTGTAATTACAGTTATCATAATCTCTCTTAACACTTCCTTTCAGAGAGCTACAGCAAGTAATATGGAGATAAATTCACACCGACCTGGCCTCGGAAGCAGCAAGAGCGAGGTCAAACCTCATCTTGTCTCCGGCCTTGCTCAGGTAGCTGAAAGACCTGTGTGAGGAGGAGGAGGAGGTGGGAGGTGAGAGGGAATGAAATTGAAAGAGGACCAGACCTGGGGGAGGAAGAATAAATCAAGTCTAATGCCAGTACCTGTGAGCCAGTTCAAGCTCTTTGACAGCACTGAGCACAGCCTTCAGGTTGCTCTTCTCATCTTTCAGCACAAGAGTGGCCAGTCTCTGAAGCACCAGGGCCACGTTGAACATCAGCACTGTGTCGCTGGGCGCCACGTGGCGGGCCTTGTCAGAAACACATCAAAGACAGTTATTCTCCCATCATATTTCAGAAGAAAATACAAGCTTTCATTCCTTTCATTACCTTCAGCAGCATCTGCTTGCACTCTTGGAGTTTCCCACATTTGAAGAGCGCCCTTGCGAGGTACAGCAGCACCTCGGTGTTCTGATATTTATAAAATTTCTTCAGGCAGTTCTCATACTGTGGAGCAGATCAAAATGTTCAACCGCACAGACCAAAACACAACCAAAGACAAAACCTTCCAACTCTTTATCACAAGTTTTTCTTTCCAAAGAAAAAAAACCAAACAAAAAAAAACAACTTTCCAAAGCTTTACCACCCTTACCATCTGCACAGCACTGATGTATTGCTTCTGTTCGACATAGATGTGAGCCAGATTCAGCCAGACATCACTGATGTCTGCTGTGGCCTCCCTCACCTGCGCAAACACATCGCGAGCCTCTCTGAAGTAGCCCTTATGAGCGAGGACGGCACCTGCACAAAGTATTTTTACGTTTTAATACAAACTACCACAATACAGTAGAAGAAACTAAAAGAACTGTGAAAATCAGAATAAAGCTCAACGGACCGATGCCATTGGCAGCATATAGGTTCTTGGCATCATTTCGCAGGACTTGCTTGTAAATCGCTAGGGCTCGATCCTGGTGCCTCTTTTCCTGTCAGGACAAAAAAAAAAACCACTTAGTTTTACCTGGGGCAGGTAAATAGTGTCTACATACTGAACTGTCCTGTCAATTCCCTCATTTGGTTTATAAAAATAAACAGCTGTTTGCACCTTTTCCCTGTCTCTGGTGGGCTGGTGGAGAGTCTGCAGCCACACGTTACCCAGAGCCAGCATGGAGTAGGTGTCATTCTGTGTGGACGGCTGCTTCAGGATACGTTCAAACTTCTTTTGGCCTGGTCCCCATTCCTGTTTGGCCAAGTGAAGATTTCCTATCAGGGACCAGGCATCTGGGTGATCCTGTACCAAACAGAACAAACATTAGGCAATGCTCAAGAGAGTTTACATCAGAAACAGATCTATCAGTGTGACAGTCAATCAGTGGGTGACAATGTACCTGATTAATCTGCAGGGCTTCTTTGAACCAATCAGAGGCTTCGTAGAAGTTTCCTTTGTCACGAGCCATCGCCCCAAGACGCAAATAGCCTATAGGTCCAAAAATATGCAAATCATTTCTCAAATCAAGTGCAATCATCCATCTTTTTGGTCTCACACTCTATAATGAGCATGCTGAATGCTTACAGTCTACATAGTTAGGATGCTCCCTGAGGATGTTTTTGTAGAGTTTATCGGCTTCATGGAATTCACACATAGCCTCGTACAGACGGGCCAGATTGTAGGAGGTGGTGACCGAAATGGCATTGTAGTAATGCTCGTCATGCTCTCCTTCAGCTTTGGCTCGGTCCAGAGATGCTAGAAAATATTTCTGAGGAAGAGAGAACATGAGAAGAATATGCTGAATATGCAGCATTGTGCACACCTCACAGTACTTAAATATAACAGTGAAGAAAACATAACATAATTGTGCTGTCTGCCCAATTATCATTACACATGCTCAGTTTGAAATTAGTCCATGATTTCACAAGTAGATGTACTTATGTTAGGACCTTAAGCTACAGCAGCTACCTTCGCCTCTCCTAGGTTGCCCAGTCTGAAGTGAAGAGCCCCCAGGTTGTTGAGGATCTCAGGGGGAACGTCAGCTTGCACCTTCTCCTGCAGGATGCGGGTGGCTGTACCGTAAGCGGACAGTGCTCCTTGGATGTCAGTCTGCTCTAGGATCTGAGCCAGCTCAATCCACGCCTCCACATCATCTGGATACTGCTCAGTTACCTTCTTCAAATGACCCTATGAAACAAAAACAGTGGCATATGCAAATGTCAAATATCCCTAAAATGTCTATTTAGCGTATTCCTTGATATATTGCTCAGTATAGGTCTGATACAGGTTTCTTTGATAGGTGAGATGAGGATGCACGCAAAGGAAACATACTTTGGCGATGTCTCTCTTTTCCTGATCATCAGATGTTGCATAAAGAGACCCCAAGATTTTCATAGTTTCATAGTTGTTGGGATAGGCCTTTAAAACCTTTTCAAAGCACTGTGCTGCATTCTCCTTGTCTCTTCGATACACATACATCTGTCCCAGCCCAAAGAAGGGCAACACAAAGGTGGAAGAGGCAAACTGAGTGGCCTGGTAGTAATACTGAAATGCTTGGTCATAATCCTCCTGAAGACAACAAAAAGAACAGAGATTTCACATACATAAAAACATAAGCCTAACAGTGAGTAAAAGCTACGATAGGCCTGGTTTGGAGCTTACCTGCACGTGAAATGAGCGAGCTAGCTGGTAACAGCTCTCAGCCTGCATAGCCTCGACTTCTGTGTTATGGAAAGCATGGAGGGCCAAATGCTGCACTTTACTGTAATCCTGAGAAGAAACAGACACAAGCACATGAATGAGGGTTAAATGGCACTCAGGCTCAGCCCCGTGTCGCTATTTCAAAGGACAGCACATCAGTGAGTGATTACCTTTTTGAAGAAGAAGTGGTTGGCAAGGTGGTTGAGCACCATGGGGTTGCTGGGGTCGATGGTGTAGGCCCGCGACAGCAGCTGCACTCCGTTCTTGATGGAGTCGGCCTCCTTGTTGTTGAGCTCTAAAACTGCCAAACCAACAAGTGCTCCGACACACTTTGAATTAAGCTCCAGGGCTCGACTGAAAGCCAAGCGGGCCTTTTCCAGTTTGTTGAGCTTGACAAAACAGTGGCCCATCCCCAGCCTTACCTCAGCTGCTCAAACACAGCAGAACAAAAATCAAGAACAGATGAAGACACATCTCTTTGTAGCAGAAATGCAATATTAACTGTGGCTATAAACAGAGCGTAGCCACTATGTCAGCAAATATTTACTTATTGATATTTAGGTGTCAGCACCGATGTTGGCTGACATACAAGAAAATAGTCATGTTACGTGTATGTGTTTTAGTTACAGTAATTATAATTACCAGTAACTTGCAACCTGACTGCTCCTAAATTTTTAACTTTTAGCGCACATTATTGTTTAAGAGGAAAACTATCATGTCTCCGCACATACAGATCTTTACCACAGTTCTTTTCAAGATAACACATGTGACTAGTTTACCTGGACAGCCAGGGTTTGTACGTAGTGCCTTCTTGTAGTATGCCAGTGCTCCTCTGTAATCCTTTTTATTGAAGGAGATGCAAGCCTTACCTGTTTAACAACAAAGTGTGAGTAGGTAAAATCAATCCCAGCAGTCAAGATCAATCTTAGTTTCTTCTATATCCAACTTGCCAAGTAGAGCAGGGATGTTATTGGTGGACTGATTGAGAACAAAATGGAACTGAGCATCGGCCTGGTCCATCTTGTCTCCTTCCAGCAGGCAGAAACAGGCTCTTCCCAACAAATGGTTCTGATTGATGGAAACGCATGTTATTTTTATTTAACATGCAAAATGACTGTAGCCATGTCTTATTATAACCTGACCGACATTTTTCTTACCTGATCATACATGATGATCTTGTCTGCCATGGTATAGAGCAGCGTGGCCTGTGTGATAAGCTCCTTCTTGGCATCTTTGTTTTTCTCTTTACGTGCTTGTTGGACATAGTAAGCTGCCAGTGTATCCAGGCAGGTCATCTGGTCCTTCTCATGGTCTCTGTAGTCAAGGTTTCCATCAATACGAGCCGCCTCCAAAAGCTTAACAAAATCCTCTGTCTTTCCCTGCTTGTAGTACTCCAGCTGAAAAGATTGTGGAAACCATTACAACAGTGCAAACTGGCAACATTTAACACTGACTTACAGTATTTTAGTTTGATATTTGGACTGTGTTCAACTTCTCATCATGCTAGTATTGTAAATTAAAATAACAAACGCAACAACAATCAGTGGGAACACCACGACTCACCGCCAAAGCGATCCATATGTGCAGCTGTGTGTGTTCCTGCTTTAGGATACTGATGACCTCGTCTCCTTCTGGCAGCTGGTCAAAGTCAAGCTCAATAACCTGCAATTGATTGAATTCATTAAGTGCCTGACAAAACTCATACTCCATGTATCACATAAGAATGGTAAAATGAGGGCAAGGACGAACAACTACGCAATATCGACTGTCATAGTTATTACAATACCATTTACACTGCGAGGGCATTGTGGGTGACAGCAAATCAATGTGCATGACTGTTTTATTTAGAGCCCAACTGATATATCGTTTTGCTGATTTTATCAGCCGATATGAGCCTATCACAGATCTATCGGTATCGACGAATATGCCACAGATATTAAAATAATTATTTTAATGTGCGTTTAAAATGTGTTTATGTAAATATATTCTGTTCATGTATACTGCATACAGTAGTATACAGGTTACCTTGATATAGTTTGGACACACAAAGTGAAATGCCATTGCTTGTGTAAGTGTATCCAAACTTTTGACTGATACTGTACTATAATATACACATAAATAATATCGGCCGATATATCGATATCAGGTTTTTTTTTTACTTCATAATATTAGTATTGGCATGGGCCTAAAAAAAAAACCCATATTGGTCGGGCTCTAGTTTGATTACACTTTTACACAATAAAGCGCCTTCTTTTGTAGGCTCTTACTTTGCTGAATGAGCCAAAACTGACATTCCTATCTGTGCTTCTCCACAAATACATAACATCAAAATATCATCATATTCCCTGTGATGCCGATACAACCTACATTACCTGCCAAGTACCTGAGGTGTACTGAGGCAAACTGATGAAGTTTCAAAGGTGAAAGGTGGCAATTGCACACACTGGTGTGATTCAGACTAGACACTATTATTACTGAAAGCACCTTCACAGTTCAAACTGCTATTGTTAATAAATAAACTGCTAAACTCAAAAACAAACCTGTATCTATGCGGCAGAACTAGAAGACTAAAAGATATAAGTATAAATATATAACAGCATCTTACTGTGATAATATTGCTACATTATTACATTTAAAAATGACGTCTGTCGATTGCACCGCTTTATTCCCAGCGATAACATCACAAAGCTAACCTGCTAACTTGCATCTACACGTTTTCTTCGTTAACATGACTGCAGCTGCTGTCCCAAGCTTTATCGGCCTATAAGTTAACTAGAAATATCTTCCAAGACATCACAGGACATTAGCTAATGCTAGCCCGAGTTAGCATACACGGCTAACTACTAGGACCGCGAGGTTCAGGTAACAATAACATCTACAAAAAACAGGAAGTTTACATATTAGACGAGTTTTACCTCATCTGTGTCCCGTAAAGGGATCTCGATAGAGCCCCGAGACATCGTGACTGATGACAAATCCACTTGCAGTTGATATAAAAAGATACAAAATTACGAGCCCCTATTCTGTTGGCAACTACTTCATGCTTCCGATAGGAAACAAACATACAGACGGTGCAACGGAAATTGTGTCCGGCCAGACTATTGAACAGGTTACGCCTGGGTTCCTCTCATTCAAGCAAATGCACAGTACTAATACCACAGTGTAAATATACTCCATTACAAGTACAACTCCCGCTGAAGTAACGTAAAGTAAATTGCGTAGAAAAAGACCTGAAAAAGATTAAACTAATTAATATATCTGCTCCTGGGCACCGCAGCACTGGCTTCCCATTGCTCCGAGTGTATGTTCACGGTGTGTGTGTGTTCACTGTTGTGTGTGTGCACTTTGGGTGGTAATGGAATTTCCCCATTTGTGAGACTAATAAGGGTAACTTAATCTTAATATCAGGACCATGTTGGTTTACATTGGTTTACAACAAAGCATTATGTTTGGTAAGCACTTAATGTTTTTGTCTTCAGAAATCTCTTATAGCTCAAAGTAGAACACTCACGTAAACATAGTTAGGCCTTCGCCATGAGGACACAGTAACAACAGTAAGACCAAAACATTTCAATCTACAAAAATGTTTTTAGTGGGTTTTGAGTAAGTCTGTTGGGATTGTGTATCGGTTCCTTACAAACAAAGATAAAAACACATCCAATTTAGACACTATTAAAACATACAGGTTTCAATAGCACAAGGAATATTTGGAATAATTTTCATTGCCACACACTGACTGTTAAGGGATATGCACTCCCTACATTTGCAAAGAAATGCTTGAGAGACTGCATTTGATATGTTAAATCAGTGAATTTAAATTGAAATCCATTCACTGCTTCATTGTCACAGACCTCTGCAGGGCAGCATTTTGGCAGCAGTGAGATGAGGTGAGGGAAGATGTGGGAGCACGGATGGAAGAGGGGGCTGGGGGGATGTCAGCTGGTTTTGATGTGAAGCAGTGAAAACAAGCACAAGGGGATAGTGAAGATTTGCTTTGCAAACGTCACAGTAAATCTAAGGAGGACAAGAAAAATAATTATGAGAATGAAGATCCTTATTTAAAGCTTAACAACATTGTTTTTCTTTTCAGATGACCTGTACGGGATTAAGAAGTAAGACTTTATTTTGATGACTTTTTTCCCTTTTAAATATGCTGACTATGTAACTGTAAGGCAAAAAAATAAGAACCTCCTAATCTCATTGTATACAGTAAGTAATATAACATTGTCATTCCTGTATGTTTAACACACTGACTTTGTTGGTGAGGAGATTTGGTATCACAGATATTTAATGTCACTATTTTGTGCGCTTAGTTGAAAGAAATTTACACTGCTGCTATGATTACTTATGAGAGCCAATTTACATTACTTTTGTGCCTCACTGCAGGACAACAATAAGAAAATATGTATCTAAGATGCAGTCTCTGCATTAAAAGCTATCAGATCTGGAACGCTTTGCACTTGTACATCTTATTTATTTATTCATTTTATTTTTCATAAGTTTTTCTACTGTGACCTTTGGCCTCCAGGTATTATAAATGGAAGTCAAGACTAATTTTATTTTATTAAAATATCAGGTCATGTAATTCTTGTGGAGCAAGCACCATGTCTGACAAAAATGACGGTAAGAGTTGTAGTTTGTACTTTTTTATCAAAGCATCAAACGAATATTACTAGACTTTACATGTATATTACTGTGTGAATGTATAGCACTTGTAACTGTCCATCTCTACATGTGAAGTCTGGGAATCTCCAGGCTGTGGGAAGATGGACATTCCTGAGGACAATAAAGACTCAAGTGGATTTTCTGAACATGAACTCCTCGATATCATGTATAATGCATGTCATGCCTCCAATTCAGGTAATTGACCGCATGTTGTTTTCAACAAAACAAGTCCAAATAATCATATGACATCATTTGTTCCTGCTTTTCTCTTGTCTTCAGGAGTGGTCCTGGCTTCCACTATTGTGGAGTACCTGCAGAGCATGACAGCTCAGAATGCAGAGCAGGACCAACTCACCGCCTTGCGGCAGTTGTTCGACCCTGATTGTCAGGACCCACAAGTGAGCAGAGATGCTTTTCATACCACTATGAAAGAATGGATCTCCCAGTGCAGCCAGGACAGGTGAGAATCAAGTGTATCAGATAAATCTTTTTAGCATCATTCTATTAAGCATCGATTTCAGGACTGTTAACTTTTATTTAGTGATCACAATTAAATCATGTCCTGCAAATTCAGATGACTACAAAGAATTTTCTGTCACATTTCTAACTAAATCTATTAAATTACACCATGTTCTGAAATTCAGTCAACAAATTCCTCACTAAAAGACTGAGGAAAATGACATCTAGAAATTAAAATCTTTACAAATGATCTTTTGTAAAGATGCTTTTCCAAGATGCTTTTGTATTTTTTTCCAGCTGAATTTCAATTTCAGTTAATTCATTAATCTACCCTTCTACTGGGGTAATTTATAACACAGCCAGGGGTAAGTTGTAACAATAACAGGGAAGAATTAATAATTGAGACTATACCACAAATTATGTATAAATAATAAAGGAATAAAATAAATAAATGTATTTAGTTGTCATTCCAGGGTTGGTTGTAACACTTTTAAAAATTGTGTGTCATTCCCACCACTTGTCAGCCAGTAGTAGCTCCATGATGGTTTGAAATAAACAGAGATGAAATCGCTCAACATTTACCTTAGAGATTACTCTCTAATATAATGTAAGTTGATGCATCTTCATGTTTCTCCATTAAATAAATTCTAGTCTTGCTCAAAAAAAAAACAACTTTCTCACCTGTAAAATCTGTTTTTGGTTATAAAATCTCTGTACCTATTTACACAGCCCTCAAATTCCAAATACAAGATCAGGAAGGAAATGGTCGTAGGTCAAATCAATCACATGATTCTTGAGGCTTTCCTTTTCAGGTGAAACTGTTGTTATTATAATTATCCCTTTGTTGCAAACAACTCGGGCACCCCTATATTTGTTTTGTCATGTATAATATTAGTGACTTATGTCTCTATTAGTCAAAATAGTGTCATTCAGGCAGGTTTATGATGTGTGTTAAAGCCATGTGCTGAGCAGACTTATATATTACAATAGACACATTGCATGACTGTATGTGTTTGCAACTTCATTTCAACGCTGCTGATTGCTTTGCTTTGCTCCTGGGCATGGACCAATGTCTGCAATACAAAATATTCAAAACAGTTTCATGACACTAGCAGGGATATGGTTTGTGTATATGAAAAATAATTCATAGGCTTTATTCCATGTCAGCAGTCAATCATCTAAATCTTCCTCTTGATGTACACCAAAGAACTGCATCTGCACCCGCTCTGTAGGTGTCTGTAAACATGGTAACCTTACACAACAAAGATGGTGAGAGCTGTAGCTTTAAATCTCACTCAGGTACAACATTAGCACTCAGGTGCAACATTAGCAGTGCTGTGACATTATAATGGGTAGCCTTGAGGTAGTTAAGTTAAATGAAATGGAATATACTATTCATAAATTTGTCATCATTGGTGTGTAATCACTGGAAAATACCATCTGTTGCATTTTCTTAACCTCAGAATGAGCCATTTACATCTACATAGGGAACAGGTCTCCTTTCATGGAGGCAGCCATGTTGCACCACCATGTTTCTACATTAGCCCAGAATGGACAAACCAAACTCTGGCTTTAGAAAGGGAATCATGTTTTGTCTTAAAGGTGATAGCTACCCTAACATCCCTTGTGCCTGAAATGGGGGAGAAGGGTGCTGAGAAGGGCTCATTCTGCAATCTCACCACTAGATGGTACTATATTGTTCATATTTTATGCATTGCAACTTTGAGTCAAAGATCTCAGTTCCTCTTCCAACACTGCTTTGCAGAAAGCAGTAAAAGTGTCACTGTTTCTGTTTCCCTAGAATGGGGAAGATGCTTTGCCAGTAACTCACTCATTTTATTAATACACCGTTTTGATAAACTTCTGTAACTCACTGACTCTTCCTGTTTTTCAGCACTGATATGGACAGCTGTCATATATCATGGCCAGACTCTTCTAAAGGGCCTGTAAATGGTAGGATGTCACTGTTCTGTACAATCCCCCCGAGAAACATTACAATTACATATAAAGCAATTCACTAAACCAGATTTCCTTTCAGGGCCAGATCGCTTATGTTCTCAAAGCAAAGCAGCTTCCTCAGAACGCCACCAGTGCTCCTGGTTGGTGATTTCATTCCCTTAACCACTGCTTGTGTTTAACTTTTATAATCAATTAATTCCCATGCTTCATCACTAACTGTTTGTTTGGATTCAGTGATGGAAAAGACCTACTAGGCACAGTGGCTGAACTGAAGCATGCTCACCGCACGCTGAGCGAGCAGAACAGCAGCCTGCTCAGGACAGTGGCTCAGTGCGAAGATGTAAACCTGCAGCTCACTTTTGAGATCACTGAGCTGCAAGCACAGCTGGCCAGGTGAAGCAATAATGTCTTTATCTGTTTTAAAACTCTTTGTAGGAGTTTTGTATCTTCATTGGTAACATTAATTTATAGCTTCAATTAATATCTGGTAAAGAGTCTGACCAAAGGAAATGCAGCTTTACCATCTTCTTACTCTTTTTGTCATGCTGTATATAAGTAAATGTGGACCCTGTGGAATATATATGTTGTAATATATATATATTTTTATGCTTGTAGTGCTCAGCAGTCTGCGAAGAGAGCCAGATCTCTTACAGAAGAACTAGAGGAGAGCCGTCGGGCATTTAAAGAGGCCCAGGAGAGAGCCACTCGCTCCCAGACCAGCTGCACCAAACTGGTACTTCACACACTGAAATGAAGCAATGCCTTCTTTTTTTTTTTTTTTTTTTTTTTATGGCAACCTATTATATGTAAATCTCATTCTGTTTTCAGAGTAATGAGGTGGAATGCCTGAAGGCTCATGTTAGGAGGCTTGAAGACAAGGTAATGTGAATTTTAATGTAAGTCTAAATGTGTGCACTTTTCTTCAGAAAATATAAATTGATGTTGTTTTTGTGGGAAAAAAGTTTCTTGTGTCTACACAGAATGAAAAACTCATCTTTGAAAGGACGTATTCTGAAGACAGCATCAACAAACTCAGGAAGGTTAACACTGAGTTGAGGGTAGGAACAGATCATCAAAACATGTTTGCATTTGTCTCTATGTTGTGAGTTTGTATTGAGAATTAAACATCTAAATGGTCACAGGCTGAACTTGAGGAAACCCTGGTTATGTTGACGCTGAGAGACAGAGAAATCACAAAGGTTGGTCCAGTTGATCATGAGGAAAATGATCAGTTCGCATTTTTATTATGTATTTAAACCAAATGTTCCTGTGTAGAAAGACATCCTTATGGACAAGATGAAAAACTCTCATGTGGAAAACCACAACATGATTGAGGTATGTTTGACACTTGTTTAGATGGTATTACATCCTGTTCAATGTTTTGTAATGCAAAAGCAAGGAGGGCCAGAAAATTGACACTTTGTATTACTTTAAATCTTTTATCATATTTTAATAATGATTTTGAATATTATGTTTGGCTGTTTTTCAGCATATTAACATTGTTCTTGTGTTGCAGTGTCTGCAGTCAGAGCTAATGAAGCTACAGGAACATTCTCACCAAGTTCTCTTAAGGTATTTTGAACAAATGTTTGTTAGTATTTCTGCACTTCTCAGAAGGCTTCTTTCTCAGCTACTGTGGTTTGGATTGTACCTAATATGTGCATTACTTTAGATAAAAGCATCAGCCAAATGAATATATTCAAAGAAAACATTTCAATCCAAAAGTCATCAGTGTACTTTCTCTGCCAGTCTTGCCAAAGTATTATACATCCATAATACTGGTGGACTCACAAAAGACATATTAAAAAATTTAGAAGCAGATGCTGAAATTTCCTGATTGTCTCTAGTATGGTACAAACTCCAGAAAAAATGGAACCTATATTTCTCAAAATACACCCCGTTAGCACAGTTCATTAAGTTATCTGTGTTTATTAAACACCCATTTATTCTCGTATTCATGCCTAAGCATAGATAATTCTTTAAGACAAGTATACTGAACCGTGTCTGTACAGTTTCAAAAAGAAAAAAACTGAACATTTTCCTGTGAATTTCATGGATTCTTCTGCTTGTTTCTAACAGGTATGACCGACACTGTATCAGTTTGCAGAGCCTCTACAGTCCAGATCCTCCAAACCACCGCTCTTTGCAGAGCGAGATTCAGGATATGCAGCCGGTAGGAAATGCTTGCAGTCTGCGGGTTGTTTTTTCATGGCACTGAGAATCTGTTTCGTGTTTACGTTACTGCCCTCTTCACTGTCAGCAGCATCACAGAGCTCTGGACGACATTAGCCCCCTGTCCCTCCACACACACTGTGATGATATTCATAGCATCGTTCACAGGATCAAGAGTGCAGAAATAGCTCATCTACTGTACAATAAGTATCCTGAGAGGGTGAGCAGGCTGTAGACAGTCAACAAAGAAAGATGATTATTATATGCAATAACATGTAGATGTGTAATTATGTCATATCTCTTCTGCATGCACAGGAGCCTGCTCCTGTAGACACACATGAATTGCCTTTTCCCCAGCGCCAGCGGCAACAGGCAAGCATCAAGCAGCAGCTTGTCAATGTGTATGTGAGTTTTTTTACCTCTCTTTGTCCTGTTATGGTTACAAATGGGATTTGGTGGATGTTAGGCTGTGTTCTTAGAAGTCTCCTCCTGCTAATAAAAGGGATGTCAGTGAATTTATGGGTATCTCCATTTCACAAACCGTTAAGGATAGTAACTTCTATCCTATCTGGGATAAGTGCAGTTTTAGTATTCCCTGGTAGGTACAGACATAACAGTGTGTAAAGGAGATGTTTATAAGTCTGTGATGGTGTTTTCAGGCTGCAGGAGCTGGAGCTACACAAATGTATGTGGGAGGAGAAAGGGGAGAAGGTGGAGGAACAGTGGAGAGCCTCGGAGACAGAGCAAAAGCAAAAGCAGACTGGAACCCAATCTCAGATCCAGGAAGCCAAGAAGGTGGCTGTGGTGAACTGGTGGAAAGCCCTCAACACAGGGAGGGCTGAAGCTCAGACAAAAGAAACCCAGTTGATCCAGGAACTTTCTGAGACACAAGAAACGCTCCAACAAGCAGAGCAGACGACCCCTGATATGAGGGAGCAGGTTTTCCACCTGCCAGCCTCTTTAAGATCTGCACAAAAGTGTGTCGCTGCGCAAAAAAACAGCAATAGAGTTGTTCATGTTGACAAGGGGACCAACACTGAGAGACAAGAGGCAGCTGGAGCTGTGGGGAAGCTGGTGAAGGATCAAAGGGATGCAGCGGTGGTCACAGACAATACAGGTGGCGCATCTTCAGAGCAGGAACAGACCCAGCTTCGGGTGACCACAGACAGACTTCTGGTGAGCCTCAGAAGGATGGAGACAATGGTCAGCAACGCTCTGGAGACTGCTGAGCTGGTGAGAGAGAGTGAGCAGAGGGTGACTCAGGTGAGAGTGAGGATGGAGAGCATCACTGAGAGGGTGGAGGAGGCTCTGGGCCGAGCAGCCGACACTGAGGAGCGGCTGAACATCCTGGAGACCAAGATCACAGAAAAAGCTGTATCTCAGGTTTGTCTGTGTTACAGATGCTTTGCTTTACATGAGTTATGTCATGTCACCTCACTATGTTCCTAAGTATGTTGTACAGCTAAAAGGCATGTTTGATGATATTTTTTTAACTGGAATACCCATAAAAATGCGAGAAAGGTAATATTTAAACTATAGCAACAACAACAAGAAAATAGAAAAACAAATAATTTAAAAATAAATGTATTACTTTCGTGGGTGTCCAAAATAGTTCAGTCTGTTTTAAAACACAGACGAGGATTTAGCATTTCACCTTAAAATGTAAACCAGATGTTATCTTCTCACAGTCCTCTAGTAGTAACCAAAGAAATCATGCTGATGTGAGTCTGCATGATAGTACTGCCTTTGTCAAACATAGAATCCTTCAATAACCCACATTACTTGTAAATTCAGGTCAGAGATTCCCAAACTATTTTTTTTCCTGTGACTCATTAATACAAATGTAATGTCAACTTACAGCTGCTCAACATGTGGTGCATGTGTCTAATTTATAATGGACGATCCAAATATTGTGGGGGTCCTGTCCCCAAGACTGATAATAGGAGAATCACTGTGCATGTCTTCTTTTTATCCACAACACTAAACAGCAGTGTGTTTTGTGTATTCATTGCTATAATGTTGTATATTTGAACTATCAACACCAGTTTATGTGAATCTTTTTTGTGAACCAATAAAACGTTTTACTACTTGGCAATGTTCACATGTAGTATTTTCTAGTGTTTATGTGTAACAGAAATAGGCCTACTAACACTCTTACATTATGTAAGGCCGTAATACATGTATTTTCATTCTTTTCTTTTTTCTGAAGTCTCTATGTCCCAGTCTGCCAGCTGATCCTGGACCAGATGCTGGAGTCTTTACAGCTAAGTCCAATGTGGAGCTTGAAGATAAAGACAGAATAGAGAGTCGTCCTCCATCTCCAGTAATCCCAGAAGTCAGTGAGTCTCCACAGCTGTCCGTGAACGGTACGACGGCCGCCTTACAGAAATGCAGATTCAGCATTGTCGTGGTTGTGAGGTACACTGTGAGACACAGATGAATTAAAGCTACTTCCTTTTCTAATGATAATCCCTGAGAATGTCTGAAAATAGACTTTGAAGATAATTACACTATACATACACAAGAGCTGGCACAGTGAGGAGGAAGAGAGAATAAGCTTTTAGGGAGTGTATACTATCTATCATAGAAGACCATGGGGAACGTTAGAGAAGGTCAGAAAGATCATTTATATAAACACGGGGAAGGTCAAGTATTTTTAGTTGTATCCCATTTTCAATTAACAACAGTTTTATACTTTGAAAAAAGCCTAAATCACTGCCTATGCAAGCTATTGTTCCCTGTTCCCAGTGCCTGTGGTTCAACCCAGTTGACATTTATGTTTGATTTGTTCTGAAGGGCTTTGAGCAAGTTTATATAAAGCCACTGAGAAATCTAAGACCTGTAGCTCACAAAGTACACAATGCAGGCTTTTAACAAAAGCAGAACAATGGACATGTTAATAGAAGAATATACTTTCTTCAAAAGAAATGTGCTTGTAGCACATTAATAATGACGTCAATTAAATGGACAACGTGACATTTCAAGAAACGGTTACTCTCTTTCTTGCTGAAAGTTGTTTAAAAGATTCATATCACTTGTATCTCTACCAGGAGTATAAAACTACAGCCAGCAGCCATTTAAAATCCACCTAACCGCACCATGAAAGGTCACATAATGGGTTACATCTCGTTGTTTAATCCATGAAGTACAATGAAGCTGTGGTTTTGCAGGGTAATAAGTCTTTGAGTTTTTACATAGTTTTATACATATTTATACAGAAAGAGCTTTAGAAGTGCTGGTGGATGGATTTGGTCTTCATTAAGCTAATTGATCTTTTCATCTGTCAATTAGAAAGCAATGAAGTGTATTTCTCAAAAAAAAAAAAATCCTGTTATAGTAAGAAACTATATTGAATTGTTATTCCCAGCTCCAGAGGCCTTAATCTGCTCATGCTCGTGAAAGCTGCTTGATATACCACTGATAATTTTCATCACTTATTTTCCATTACAAACATGTTGCTTTACATTTTTTTGCTAAAGGGAGATCACTCCTCTTCCAACCCCTTCAGGAAAGGTCATGGCAAATATTTCCATTCTCCTTCCTCAAGAAAGAGTCCCTTGATGGCTCAGAAGGCCAAGTCTTTCATTTGTTTATTTGTGATGTAGACGGGAGTTTAGAGCTGGTTGAGAGCCAGTGGGTGGCCTCAGCTGAGGAAATTACTTATTTAACAAGCACATAGTCATCTCCGTGTACACTTGTTTGCTTATTTTATAGCCTTCTGTCTAATCCGGTCCCATGTTGGCTTGGACTCGCACACTAAATGTGGCTGTTGTGTGATGGCTGGGTTTACAACCACACAATAAAGGTCTGGCTATTCACCCACAGCTTGCCACATGTTTAATTTTATGTATTTGCAGACACTTACTATTACGTTAAATAACAGCCCCTTTGTTTGGTTTATAATTTACTTTATTTCAAGACAGTATTGTTTCCTAAATGAAGCGCGCACATTTAGTTAGCATTGGTTTGTCTTTTGTCTATTTGTTAATTTATGTTTCTTTGTCTTTGAGTTACCTGTTCTTTTCCTGGTTTGGCAAAAGAGGTTGCTGAGGGTGGAGCCTGAATTTATGCAGAGGCCAACAAAGAGGACCAGACCACTGACTGGCAAACAAAAGGGGGGAAAGATAAAGTCCTTGGTTTAAACATTTGGTTTCTTTTGTTAAGCTTAATTTAAACATAGTATAGTTGTTCTTTATTTAGTTGAATTAATTGTAAACTGACAGAGTTGTCAGGTCTAGTCATAAGTGTGTGTTATTTAGTTGATTATGTTTTGTCTTGTAAATCCCCCTTGTTTCAGTTGGCCTGATCAGCCAGTATATAAGTTCCCTCGTGGTCAGTTTAGGAATCGGTTTTTTCTTTGTTCAGTCAGATCAGTTTACATTTATGTAAAAATTTTTGTCTGAGTTAAGTTCTGTTCAGTTGACCTCTTTTATGGGCCCAGAACTTTACTTATATTTTTTTTTTTCAAATTTGTCCTATTTTGTGCATTGGGAAAATAAATCCCTTTCTTTGTTTTAAATCTACCTGTGGCTCATTTATCAACCGGTCGGTCCCCCACAGGGATGAACAATCGAGACTTTGTCAGACATAAAACCTTGAAATATGTGTTGTCTGTTTGTACCTGACAGCTGCTGTGCATCATTGAATCATTAATGTGAGGAAGGTTTTATCTCATTTAGAGCTGAAGAGAAGTTGGCCTTCAATATTTGACGTAGTATCATATAGTACATGTTTGAATTTAAACATAGCTGTAGAAGTAAAATTGCATGATGTTTGTGTTTTTCTGATGAATTTTGTGGAATGTTGGCTTCCACAAGATGAAGTTAAACAGACAGGTATAAAGTTAGACAGGTATAGACGCTGAGCGTCAGGTGTCTGCAGTTGTCATTAGAAGACTGTACAGGACTGACATGTTATGACATTACTTATTCATTATCTCCAGAATTGTTTAAAAAAAAAGTAATAAAAAGTTTAATTTTAAAGTGCAATACAAACAAGATTACACTTTTTTCATTAATTACTAAGTGTAATTTAATCTTAAATATTTTAGAAATATTAGTGTTACAATCTACAAATGCTGAAGTATCTTGGAATAAAATTCACATTTTGAATGTAACCAAGTATAGCCTACAGTAACTACAGTTTTGGCATTTGTAACAAACCAAACTGCTGGAAAAACGGTTGTAAATCTCAGTGTGCTATGATTATTTTGATTGTGGACAGATCTCCTGCTTTCATACACCTAAATCCATTAGGAGGCCACACACCATCTGTATCGCTGTAACGGACAGCATCGGCTCATGTGGCACGGCGGTTCACTAAGCTGAATGCTAACATCAGCATGGCAACATACTTACAAACACAATGCTAATGGTTAGTAGGTATGGTGTTTAGCCTGCCCTGTTTACAGTGTATCTGGTTTGAGTGCATTAGCATGCTGTCATTTGGTAATTAGTTATTGTTTCAATAAATATTACAATTGTTGAACATCTTGGTGGAACTAGAGGAAAGGTCAGCAGGATTTCATAATAATCTTTCAGCTCATAGTTAAGATATATTGGTCTGGACTGAACTGACCAGCAATGGCACTAACATTATTAAAAATTACAAATTTTCCATGAAGCAAACAATAACAAGTGTCGAGCTCCTAAATGTCTGTCCTGCAGGACTCGTGCTTGTGCGTTTGTATTTTCAAAGCCACCCACAGTACAGTGGAGAACTCTGCCTCCATTAAGGGTCTTAAAACAAGTTTATATTTCTCGTTTATCTACCTTGGACTAATAAAACTTTAATGTGAGATATTAAATCAACTTAAGGTATATCCCTGTAACATTACAGAGGAATAAAACTTTTTAGGTTTAATGTTGCTGTTTAAAAGAAGACAGTGAGGTAGTGTGAAGAAAATGCATTGGAGACTGAATGTAAACAATTTAGAAAAGCAGTGTGTCTCTAATGCTGTGTGTGTGTGTGGTGACTGTAAACATTCAGCTCTTTGATGGAGAATCTATAAATGAGAGAAAGGTGCAAATACCAATACCAAGTCTCTGCAGCTGGAATGTGAATTAATTTGTGGTCAGGCTGATGGCTTCCAGAAAAAGAAAGACTGTGAACCGGAGAGAAAAACAAGTGAAATGAGACTAAATTAGGACAAAAATGTGGAAGTTAACACACCTGCTAAAAAACATCTAGTGTATATCTTCACCCCCATCTCATCATATGCTGCTTTGGGTAGTTTTCAACCTTTTTTTTTTTTTTCTTAGTGATCTGTGTAAGGATTTGATGAGTAGCCTAATGAAGTGAAGTCTAGTTGTGAAACGTTGTATTAAAACAGTTCTTCAGTTCAGAGTCTAGCTGCTAAGTCTAGCTGCTAACCTCTCAATATTGAATAAGTGGTTAACTTGCTGTCATTCCCTCTTTATTTAAAGTGACATATTGCTGTTCAGCTCTGTGGTGCTCTACTTAAAGATCTGTGAGTTGCTGCTGTCACAGTAGTACTGACCTTTTCCTGAGGGCACCTTTTAAAGCCGACCACACAATATCCTTTACTTGAGCCCTCAACCAACAGATCAAGCACCGCATGTACTCATGATGGTTGCCAGGTTATTGTTGCCCATAGTTATGGAGGTGGAGGGGAGAGTTACAGTACTTCTACCTATCAGATGAATATCTTGCTGCCAACATTAGCCTCACAGGACAGGAAACTCAATTTATTTCTCCCCTGTTTGTTTTCTCTTTTCTATTCCCCTCTCTCACTCCTTTTCTTTTTTTAGTTGTCTTATGACATTTGCATTGCACATGGTTTCCTGTTAAATGCAAATCAACTGTTTTCACTGTCTGTGCACTGGCTCCAACAGGTGGCACAGGACGAGGCAGCTGCAGCAAGGTGAGGCTCTCTCCTGCTATGTTACTGTGAAAGACAATATTATTTCTGTCTTAGAGGTAGAACTGCATGCCAAATGAGTTATGTGTTTGTGTGTCTTTTATGGTTTTTAACTAATGTGTTAGAAATGTTTAGGGTTTTTTTTGTAGATAATTCTTTACTGCTTGAAATTTAAGGCACAATTCAACTTTTCAACTCTCTGTGCTTCAGGCAGTTGTGGAAAAAAACATTGTACATTAACCAAGCACTGTTCGTAAGTGTTGTAGTACTTTATATTTTATACTTCCATAAAGTAAAAAATTACTTTTTATTCATCAGATTGTGATTATAATTACTTTTAGTCAGCAGATTTAGCATAAACACCGTAAGCAGTTCATATTTGCTTTATTTCTCACTGTATTGCAGTTGCATGTAGATATAAAGGCATTTTAAGTGTTGCATATAAGAGTATATATCTTTTACAACTGTGTTTTACACAGTATATTGTTAATCTCTCTTTACATCTACAATATAGAGTGGTATAGACTGTATATTAAATGTTTATATACTAATACATTCTAGGAGGGCTAGCAGACTAGTTTTTAGTAAAATATATGATAACCTTGTTCAATACAAAATTCAGCAAGCACTTTCCAGGGTTTTTGGATTGGCTTATCCCTTACATAAAAGCAATGTCAATTTGCTACTTTTTAAAGAGGCTGTTAGCAGTTTCACCAAAGAGAAACTCCCCCTCTAAATGCCTCAAACAGCTCAAGTTCAAGGCTTGCAGAGGTAAAAGAATCTGGTATTTCACAATAAAGCAAAAAATTTGAAATCTCAAAAAAAAAACAAAACATTAAATTAAATTAAATATATGTGAAGAAAGACAGAGTAGTAAAACAACACAGCGCTAGGTGAAATAAAATACTTTTAGTTAAACAAGGTGCTTTTTGGCAAAAATTACTCTTTTGATAGACACTTTCCTTCACACTGTGGTGATTAACAGCTCAGTGTTAATTCAAACTGTGATGCTGTAATTTTCTGCGATTGTCCTCCCAACCAGTATAACCGCTGGGCTCGTTTTTCCCACAAAAGTCATGATTTTCAATGATTGCAGGAACAATTGCAACTTAAAAACCACCGTTTAAAAGGAGCAAACATGTTGCAAGGTTTTACAGCGCCTTACCCCAAACGCCAATGACCTTCAAGAGCTCAGAAGTGGATGCATGGATTCCTCTTAGGCTGCAGAGTAAACACAGATTGGATGGGCACAATCATCTATCTATCACAAACAATAACACATGAAATAGTCTCCTCCTGCTCCCACGCTATGATTAGAGAAACACAACAAACCCTGCAGAAAAAATAACATACTTTTTTGACTTTCTTCAGGTTTAGTTAGGAGATGATCAGTGGAGAACATACACACACACACACACAAACACACAGACACACACACACACTCCACAGCAACCCAAGGAGGCTTACAGAGTCCTTCTCCTTAAATGGTCAAAGCTCCCAGGAGTGAAAGAGAGGCTGCTGCTGAAAAAAGACAGGGAACAGAAGGAAGACGGGAGAAGGAAGGAGAAGCCCTGAACATAGAGGAGTTTTCTGAGGAAAAGACAGAGAATGACAGTTTGACTGTGGGAAGTTGGAGGGCTCAGCGGGTGTGCGTGTGTTTCTCTACAGCATTACAGCAGTGGACTCAGGTAATGTGCGTGCCCTCTGTGGACAGGTTTGAATGGTCGGCTGCATGGAGCTGTGGGGTCTTAGTGGGTGATGGTTTTAGGTGGGCACATGCAGAGTCAGGAGATGCAGGTTCAGCTCTATCAGAGGGTTTGATTTTGGAGTTTATATCGGTTGTCAGTCAGACTGCTGTAGCTGTTGTGGTGAGATTACATTATCTAGTGTTTGTCTGAAAGTGAAACTCTATTTCATGTTTCCTGCTTCTTGGTGTGTGATCACACCAGTGGATTTATCTGCTACCTTCCCTGACTGCACACCTCGATGGCCATCCCACTGTTTCTCCTTCTCACACTTTCTCTGCCCTGTTACCTCAGACCGTGGTTCTGTAGCAACCACTTCCTCTACTGGCCCCATACTCTGTACTTCACGCAACCAAATTTTAAACAAATCTGGCAACAGAGTGCGGGCTTATGTAACGAGTAGGGGAGGAGGCTGCCGGTCCCCACGTCTTTCTCTGAGGACAGAGGCAGCAAGGCTCGGTTGCAATGAGGAGTTAAATCTGACTCTGATGGTTTTGATGAACAAACAAGTTTCCTCTTAGAAGATGAGTGTGCACTATAAGAACAGGATTTTCATGTTTTTAAGCAGTTGTGGTGCAAAAGTTGTCTGTGCTCAGGCTTGTATGTTCTGTCCTGTTCCCCTCACAGGAAATGATCTAAGTGATTCAATTACTCTGCAATATTTATCTCATGGTCTGCCAAGGGAAACCTCCTGCAGTGCAGGTTGGTATTTTGTTGGGGCTGAGTAATTTTCCAATGGTGATAGATGTGCTTGCCCTTGTTAGCACTGTGTCATGTTCTGGTTTAGTATGCTGTAGTATTATCAGGTGATGGGTTCATTGTTCACTTTGAGAAAATACAACTGCTATGGCTGTGGAAAAGGTACAAGTGGTTACACAAAAATAAAATTAAGATTCATTTGTTTCAGTCAGTGACAAAAAATCCAGGGGCTTTGTTACCAAAGGTGGGCTGAAGCCTAGGGGCAATTAAATAACCATGTTAAAAATATTCAGTGACTCAGTCTCATATTTAAATATGCAGTCGGACCTCAAAGCTAATCTCTGAGCAACCTTGTTAGTTGGAGTATTCAGCTAAAGATACATTTTCTCGTTCTGTAGAAAGATACTGTATTCACCCTCTCTTAAACTCAACATCTGTGTGGTAAAACTGCTTCTTTAAAGCATTAAAACATCTGTGCTAAATGCAGATGCAGGCTGAGAAAGAGAAGAGCATTTACTCCTGTATGACAGTATTCCTGTAGTCAGGAAATATCCTCGCAGCTCTCTGGGAGACAGTTAAACAACCCATTTCCTCCCCAGTGACTCACAGCCTTTCTGTCCCTATATGTTCCCAACTACTTGTCATGTTTGTGATGACACTGAACAGCACTCTGCGTCTTCTGGCACACAATTTACGGAGGATTTGTCCTGCATGAAGTGCCCAACATAGCTCTGAAATAACCAATAATTCATCACGCATTTCCCGTACTTAATTCATCAGCTGTTGAACATGACTCCTAACGCCAGCAGTAAAAACACAGCCACACCAGTACTGGTCATACATATGCAAATCTTTTCATGTGTGGTGGGACCAAACAAAGTGTGTGTGTGTGTGTGTGCACTGTGCTTCTTCAAAGGGTTAAATTTGCTCTAATTTTAGATTTGCATAAATTTGTTATTTAAACAGGAATAGCTGTGAGTTCAAACAAATGTTTAAACATATTGCACACAGGTCATATTTAACTAAATTAGGTCTTGTTTCTTTTTAGTGAGCCTAGTACTGCTTCAGAATTGGCAAACAGATGAAAGAACTTATTGCTGAAACAGATAGTTAATTGATTTGTCACTTCAGAAAAAGAATATTGAATTATTAAATCATTTTTAAGCAAAAAAAAAAAACAACAAAAACACTAGTTCTAGCTTCTCATAATGTTGAACTATGGGAAAAACTTCCGTATGATTTTATTTTATTGTTTTGTTGGATTAAATATATGATGCAGATAAGTAAGATATTCTTCTATAATGTGCACATTTGTGTAGATCGTGTCATGGTTGATGAATGCACATGTTTACATAGTGTCTAGCTATTTCTCTGACAGCATTACCAAGAATAGATGCAGTATTCATTATCTTGATCAAATTAGCACTCCTGACATTCCCAGCTCTGCCTTAGGAAAAAGATACTTGTCATTTTTGTATACTTTTCCTAGCTGCAGTGATTCATCCGTTTTCTTACTCATACTTTTTTTTAAAAAAATAATGCATCACTGTGTCTTTTTGTTTACTGTTTTCTTTCCACTTCAGTGGCTTTAAGTGAAAAACATTCCGAGTAAAGTAAAGATTTCTCATCTCAGATATTGGCCATGCTCATTCCACAAGGCTTGTGCTCGTATATGTGTTCCTTTATCTGCAATCTCTGTTTGTTTAACTGTCCCTGAGGAGCTCATTGCTTGAGTCAGTCTGTGAGAGCAACCCAGAGCATCCCAGTTGGTTTGTCTAGATTCTGGTCAAAATGGTAACTGGTTGACCAAAGCCCCAAAGTGGGAAAAATAACACAGCTAGCTCGAGCAGTGAGCGTTAAATCCTTGCCTGCATCATGTCGTCTGCATGGTATAGCCATGTCTAGACTCATGTTCTTGTACTCTTACATTGCAGACAAGTTAGCAACAATCTGGGAAAAGTTTCTAATGCTGCTGTTGCAAGCCAATGGTGAATGACCCTATTTTAAGATTTTATTTATGGTGTGACAGTTTTATTAGTTCCAGTTTGTCTCTTTTTAGCTGCGGTTAGCCAGAAAGGAATGATCATTCATGTAGAATTCTTTTTCTCAGGAAAAAGATCAGCAGCTTCATATTCAATAACTATCTGCAGTTAAGAAAGAGTTTACCTCAACATTTACTCATTTAGTGCACGTGTGTCTGCTCATGCATGACGTATATGTGTATGTTCTCATGTGTTTATGATCCTCCAGCTCCAGGAAGAGGAGAAACATTTACTGCAGAGATCTCCACTTGAAGAAAGTTCCCACAGCTCCAAGGAGTCTTGTGACGGCCCCTGTGCAGCCAAGGGTCCTTTTATTTTCCCCCATACCCGCTCTCGCCCCTCATTGCCCCCCACCATGCCCACCCTACCTGAGGAAGAGGAAGATTCCCCTGAGGAGTTGGACAGTTCCTCCAGTTCACCCATTACAGTGAGTGCACACACTGTTACTGTCTAAAGCACATATTCTGTTTTTGGTTTTTGGTTTTTACTCTCATAAAAGGTATTGGTGAAGGTGCCTTTATTGTCATTATAACAAACCTTGTTAGAAATTTGCCTTGGTGTGAACATTATTCAACACAGCATACTAATAAGAAACTATAATAATAATGACGATATAATAAGCCCATAAACATAACTATATTGCAAATGCGCAACATATTTATGATAAACTAAAACATTCTGAGAACATCTTCAAAATATCCACCTGTGAAATGAGCTAAAAACAAAGCCAGACATTTGCCACTCAACAGTCAAAAGTCATCAGGGAAGGTTGTTCTTTAATTAAGCTGCACAGATGTAAAGCAGAGCTGTCTGAACCTCCTTCCTAAGAACATTTTCTGGAAACATTGAGCTAAACATTGAGCTACTGGGTGAAAATCATCTCTATCAATATACAGGGCTGTTTGGCAGGGCTGAGCTTATGAAATGAACAAAGCAATGAAGGGGAGTATTCAGTTTTTTTCAATGCGATTTTGAACTATTTTCTCCAATGCATTTGTTTCAGAAGTAGTCAGACTCCCAAACCAAACATAGTGACATTTAGCATAAAGTTAGCATAACTGAACCCACAGTTTCCTGTGCTTCTGAAGAAAAAAATGATCTCTGGTGCACCATCTTTAGTTTTTTTCTAAACTGCTTTCACCTTTGAGGTTTGCAGAGATTATGGTGCCAAGAAGTTTAACTTCTTTCACACTTTGACACTGTGCTTTGCAGCAAGTTATAGCAAGTTACAAATTTTAAATACCATTCTGACATTTGGCACATACAGTATATTAGTTCTGTTTTAGTGGCCTCCCACATACTGTTTAGAAATTGGTATCTCTACTGAGTCATAGCTTTTTTATGAGTCCTTGAAGGTCACTTTTCTTGGCTTTTATAGTAAATCACCATTGGAAGAATCACCACAGCTCAGGTCAGGCTATATAAATCAAAATAAGACTTCACTTCAAGAGTTTAAAAAGAGTCAGTCACTTGATGATCATAACATTTTTTAAGATGATCGAATTGTTCTGTAATAGACTGGTGATCTGGCGAAACATGACTTACAGTGCCACAGTTGCTCAGGACAATCCATAATCTTCACTGCCCACTGCTTCATAGAAGTTACATTTCTTGTAGGAGGCATGTACAACACAAGACAATTGATATACATGTATTTCTATTGAATTTTTAAAATATAATTTGTAGATGCCTTGAGCTCCACAGATTGTATGTAAAATTACAATACTGTACAGGCCCCTACTGTACTATTTAGTGAGGCAGCAGTAATTTCAGAGATGAATCTCTCCAGCCCAGATAAATCTAAAACTATCTGTATAAGTATGGCACCAAAAACAGTGAATGAAAATTTATTTTGTTTATTTGATTTGTCAGCATACAGTATCACAACTGTTTAAATTATTTATATTTGAATGGTCCAAAATCAGAATTTGTTTCACTAAGCATCATGCAGACAACATCTTTTGAGCTGATAAAGATCATCTTTCTGAGTTCTTGGGGAACACCATCTTCAGGGCATGTGCCAACACTATGAAAGTACCCACCTTTATTACAGCACAGCTGCAGTCTTTCTGCAGTCTGTCTGCAGTGTTACCGTCAGAGAGGTTCCTTTTATTAGGATCGTAGTGCAAAGATAAACTCTGAAAGGAGCTCTTAAGAAATTAGGCTCTGATCTCAGATTGTTAACTTGAATACTTATCTTTAATAGATGGGCAAGAGTTTTATACTGCAAAACTGAAACTGGATGAACTTTCAGTCCAGAAGCTGTGGACTACGTCCAAAATTAATTTACTGTCATGTTTCAAATAGATGGTGCTCATATTTAACATCATTTATCAATGTTGATTCATTATTACACCTTTAACCGGTAGTTATAATAAATGTCCGATTCTCAGTGCATCAGAACTTGACACTGTATAAAAAGGTTCTAGCTTTGTTTTCAGAAAGTTTAAGTGAGCGATTCATTCCACCTTCTACCACATTTTATTATTATCACTATACTCCTGCCCCATTATTGTAGTGTCTATTGAATCATTCATTATATAAGGTTGAAGAGGACAGCAGTCTTTAAATCAACAATATAATCTCACTGTTGGACTGTTGGAGTCCCTGCAGTCAATACTGGATCACCAACCATACAAGGTAGCACCTTCCCCAGGTACCCCAGCCCATGAAGGTTCACTGTCTGTGAGAAATACAAAATTACACACCACTGCAGCACAGTATACAATAAATGGCATTTTAATCTTGGGTCCTTGTCTTGTGTCAAAATTTAGTTTGAATGCTGTCATATCAGTTGATATCATGTTACATTTTCTTTACTAGATTAGCACAAACAAACTGGCTCACAGCAAAAGATAATTATGCTATTATACATACAAACACATACACACAAACACACACACACACACACACACACACACACACACATAACTTTGGTTTCAGCTCTGACACTTATGTTTTCTTGCGTTTTGTGCAGTCAACACCAGGTGAGAGCCGAGCTGTCATCATGACTGCCCCCACCATTATCTACCCACAACAGGCCACTGTTGTCCAACAAGATGGACGTCAGCTGGAGCAGTCCAGGTAATCATCCATCATATCAAACTGAAATAGTTTTGCTGTTTTTAGCTGTAAACAGGGACAATGTGACTGAACCATTGCTGTTTCCGCTCTAAGGCCACACAGTCCCAGGGCACGGCTGGCCAGAAACTCCTCAGGAGGGTCCATCACCACAGTCGGTGGGTAAACACACATGGGCTGCTGATGTAATTATGTAAAGATAAACACAACACTATGAGAACTATTTTGATCTTATCATTGAGAAACATTTGCTGTTGTCCAGCACCAATTTGAAGCCACTGATTTTAAACTAGCTTTGAGTAAATTTTATTGAATGGTCTGCATTCACACCGTGTTGTCATACAAGAAGCTTTACAACATTCAAACTAAGTTTGGTCATTGATGTCCTGAGAGATGAATCTCCTGGTGTGTTCTCCCACTTGCCTGAAATACTTTTGGTGCTTTGATTAATTCTGATATTTAGCTTGTTGCCCTTTTCAGAGGAGAAAAGATAAAAACATCCATGACTTGGCAAACCCATATCACCTGATTTATTGGCGCTCATCCATCTGTGAATTATTCCTGGCCTTGA
Organism: Mastacembelus armatus; assembly: GCF_900324485.2. Lineage (NCBI taxonomy): Eukaryota > Metazoa > Chordata > Actinopteri > Synbranchiformes > Mastacembelidae > Mastacembelus > Mastacembelus armatus. The sequence continues at coordinate 10,404,073 of NC_046635.1, read as the reverse complement.
GACTCTAGACTGAGGAATCCAACTTAAATAGCACAATAAACAAAAAACAGAAACAGAGACACAAAAACTATCTATTTTCCTACAAACAGGCAAACATACTTACTGATTAACATTGTTTGTATATAACTGCATTTGTTTTCCAGTGTCTTTACATATTAGCAATATGCAGAAACGTGTGAAGAAAAAAATATGGAATCTCAACATGTGTATTTGTGTCATATGTGGGTGTTGTTGTTTTCAGACAGCACTGGCAATGTGATCGACCTGGTGAAAGATCAACTGCCGGAGCTGCAGCTCTCTGAGGAGGATAGACAAAAGAACCTGGAGCTGCTGGAACAGGCCAAGAAAGTTAGCGACCGCTTCCTGACACGCCGTGGCCGCCGCTCCACCAGCAGCATCAATGACTCCCCCACAGGTAGTACAGACACACGGACAGACCTGACCACAGCATTTGATTTCTTAAAGATGAGCTATTTGGTGAGGTCACATTTTGTCTTAGTGGATAGTCTTGTTCTTATCATGGTGAACTCAACCATCTTTCATTTGATTTAGTTTTATTTTTAAAAGTTCTCACTGAGCTAAGGAAGGAATTCATTTAGTTCATAAATGTTTTTCTCCACAGGTGTTTCTCCATCTCCAGCATCCTCACCTTGTTCATCTAGAAGCAGTTCACTGACAATGGCCCCTCAAACTGGTACACACTTAATTATTTTTTACTACTGAAAATAATTATGTGCCATTCATTTATAATCTTTGCACTATGTAGTTCCAATTATATTCTTCTTTCAGCTGTAGTACCCTCAGAGGCAATCCATGTCAGCTCACAGCCTGTTAGTCAGGTATGTAAATTATTAAGAAATAAATGTAGAAGTTCAATTTTAAATGTTGCTCTAATTTATTGTAAACTGTACAACACTGAAATGTGTTTGAAAGTTGCTCTACAAATAGAAACTTGCAACGCCTTAATCAGTAGAATTCAGCCCTGCCTGAAACAACTTAATTGCTCAATACTTTCTGGTCTAAGTTATATTTATCAGCACAAAAAAAAAAAAAAAACAGGAAAAGTGTTGATCTCTTGCAGCATCTGGAGGTTCCTTCAGTGCGAGAACAGCCTGATGTAATAACCCAGGATCAGGAGGTCAGATTGACACACCCACTTTGCTTTTCTGTATTTGACACAAATATATTAAAATATATTTCTTCTCTTCGATGAAGGTGTTGACATTTGTGTGGGAGTTAACATTCTTTTTCAGGTCAAAAATGGAAATATAATTTTCATACTACAGGTTTGTTAATACATCATGAGAGCTAAATGTGTTAATAATAGTCATTATCTTGCTAACTTCAGGGCAGGCTGTTGATAGACTGGAAGCCCACTGAGAAAAGGAAAGTGTCATCTGGGACTTTAACTCCTCGTTTTGCTGTTCAAAAGGAGAACTGTGATCCTGCTGTACCTAAGAGTCCTCCAGCTGTCAATAAAGCAGACGAGGGAGCTGGCTCAGGCCGAAACCTTAACCAGACTCCAGCCACAGGTGTGGCCAAGCCCGTCCCCCGGCCCCCTACACAACAGGCCCCCTGTACAGCTGAGATCAAGACAATTGGGGCCTTCCCACCACTAATGAGAGCCGTTTCCTGGGATGCAGTAGGCAGCCTTAATTCTAGAAACGGAGCCCCGGGTTTCTCTCCCACAATGGAGGACACTTTCTCAGAACACCCTAGGGATGCTGTCTTCAAGTCCTCTGGCTACAAGGACCTCCCCGTCCAGCCAGGGAGTGTACAGAAACTGTCTAAACTCAGAGAGGTAAAGCTTTCATTCAGCAGATTTTTCATTACTGTCATCATTCACTCTGTTTATAGGCAAACACCTCTTTGGTACCCTTATTTGTTATGTGTGTTTGTGGATACAGGAGCACAAGCTGATGCGTAACCAAAGCATAGTGGGATCCAAGTTGCCAGATTTGAGTGAAGCTGCTGAACAGGAAAAAGGTAACAGTCTTTGTTTGCCCTTTTGTCCATTCAAGACAAAAAGTGCTTTCTGTGTACATTCAGCAGTGTCGCCAAGGGTGTGCACTTCCTGAATCTCAGGGAAAATCTGTTCCAGTCAGAAAATGATGATGATGATCTGTTCTTGTATGTCTTCCTTTGTGCCACCCATTTACTGGCAACCTCATAACAGTGAGAAAAATGCTCTTTTCATTTTCCATCAGCAGATGGCATTATTGTTAAAGCATGTGAGCCAAAAATCTATCTGGAAAAAAAGATTTATGCTGCAATGTCTGCAGGTCCGCATCCCTCTCCGAACTCAGCCAGCAGTGAGGAGACGAAGGAGAATTCTGATGCCATGCCGAACATTTCTGATGTGATGCTGAGAAAACTCAAGCTTCACCGAGGTCTTCCAGGCTGGTGTGTAACAAACCAGTTGCTTCTTAAGCTTTTACCTTTTGATACCTAAAAGTTACACTGTAGGAATATATACTGTAGTTAACGTACTGACAGTTCATCTCTGATCTTATTCCAGTGCACCCCCTCTCACTGAAAAAGAAATTGAGGTTGGTATCTGTGCATGTTGTTGAGTGATTTTCACATTTACTTTACTGCTAAAGTAAAAATAAAGGTACATTATGTCACACTATGTTGTATTCTGCTTCCCAAACAAAATGTATTCAGTTTTATGTACTAATTTCTGTCTATAAATTGATCCGCCACAATTAACTGTGTGCAGAAGCCATAATGCAACATGTCACACAATGCAGTGTCAACAGAAGCCTGTTTACTTGAAGCAGTAAAACACTGGTTCAAACAGTGGAGGCGGATGCATTGTTCCACTCAGCACTGAACATTTGACACATGCAGCCCAGTGTTTATAATAACTAGTTTTGCTGCCAAAGCAATTCATTACATAGTCGTAAAAATTGGCTGCCTGGATTTGGTGGTGCTCTGTCAACAGGAAAGTGTTTTTCTGTTCCTGATCAGACCGAAGAGACTCAGAGTGATTTCCTGTGGCGAAAAAGCAAAACATTAATGACGCTGTCAGGCTCAGGCTGTCGCCTCTCTAGCTGTTCCCTTGGGGAGGCATCTGGTACAGGACAGTCAGAGGTCATATATTTCCTCTCAGCTATGGCGCATGTATGTCAGAGCTCTGTGCAGGCTGACTTTGATCAACACAGCAAAACATCAGGAGGTCAAATGTCAAAATTAGAGCTTGTTCCCTAGGCTCATCTCAGGGCTGCTTGATTCTCCTTCACACATTAAGCTGTAAAAATGCACTTTAATGTTACAGCCAGGTTAGCACTGTTGCCTCACAGCAAGAAGGTCGTGGGTTCGCAACCCGGCCTTTCTGTGTGGAGTTTGCATGTTCTCCCTGTGCTTGCGTGGGTTTACTCCAGGTACTCCGGTTTCCTCCCACAGTCCAAAAACATACATGTCAGGTTGATTGGTGAATCTAAATTGCCCGTAGGAGTGAGTGTGAGTGTGTGAGGTTGTTTGTCTCTATGTGGCCCTGTGATGGACTGGTGACCTGTCCAGGGTGTACCCCTGCCTTTCACCCAAAGAGAGCTGGGATAGGCTCCAGCAGATCCCCGTGACCCTGGCTTTGAGGAAAAAGCAGGTATAGAAGATGGATGGATGGATGTTACAGCCACTCTGAATTTCATTTAGCCTGTGTATGTGTGTGTGTTGTACTGCTGGAGAGTTTTCTATAGATTACTGTGATTTATTTCACTAGTTTGTGGTGTGTTTCCATCATTAGCAGCTCATCTGTGTTTAACGTGTTGTTCAATGTGCCATACTCAGTGTTATGTCACAGTTACTGCTTCCCCACAGAATGCATTTGTCCAGCTGTCACTGGCGTTTCGGAACGACAACTACACTCTGGAGACACGGCTCAAACAAGCAGAGCGGGAAAGGAACTTGACTGAGGAAGACACTGAGAAAGAACTAGAAGAGTTCAAAGGATCACTGAAGGTCAGTCCTCGAAAACAGCACCTGGTATTAGATTAACTCCATTCATCTGCTTAATGTTTCCTGGAAATGTCCCTTAGTAAATATTTATCTAGTTTGAGTAAGAGTCCAAGTTCTGGTTCAAAAGGCTCATTGATTTACACTTTGTTTTCCTGAGACAGATGACAGCACCACAGTGGCAGAACCTGGAGCAGCGTGAAGCCTACCAGCGCCTTATAGAAACGGTAGCAGTGCTGCACCGCCTGACCACTCGGCTCTCCAGCAGGGCAGAGATCGTTGGAGCAGTCCGACAGGTGCCGTTACACGAAGACACACAGATGACAATGCAGACCGGCAAAATGCAGACTAGTTATACTTTGTTTTAAATATCTGACAGTTTAATGTAAATATACAGCACATTTGCTTCATATATATATAATCATGCTTACAACTTCTTGTTCGAATGATACTGTCTTCTTCTGGATGCGTTGGGATCACTGGAATGCCTGTTTGGCAAACCGAAGTATTTTATCTGATGTCATGTCTGACATTGTCCTGGCCAAAGTAAACATTAGAAAAAGAGCCTATCTACTGTTTTTGCAGTAAAAGGGGTTGTTAGCTATTTATAACCTCAACCCACTCACTTGAATTATTGTCCTTTTCTGCAATTTCTTTGTACAGCTGCCCGTCTTTTAATAGAAACCTAATTATAGTTAAAGCAGAAATTAGAGGCTTATTTCTGTGCTCCGCTACTAATGAAGGCTTCTGTTGACTGACATCTTCATTGCAACAGGAGAAACGTATGAACAAGGCCACTGAAGTCATGATGCAATATGTGGAAAATCTGAAGAGGACATATGAGAAGGACCACGCAGAGCTGATGGAGTTTAAGAAGCTGGCCAACCAGAACTCAAACCGCTGTTATGGAGGGTCTGCAGACACTGGAGGTAAGGCGGCACTCATGACAACATTCAGATGAAGTGCACGGAAACAGCAACTGTAACTCAGCCACATTTTGCAAGTTGAAAGTGTTTTAATTGCATTTTATACAGACAAGGGTTTGATAAAATATGCAGTCTTTTTAGAGCCCTTACTGATGCTGTGTCACTGAGCAACTTTACTGCACCTTTGGGAGCAATAACATCAAGAAAATAAGAGTCTACATGGGCTTACAAAATACAGTGTTCTGAATTTCTTTGTACTGTATGTCTTTATAAAGATGATGGAGTTCCACGGCCATCGCGATCAATGTCCCTAACCCTCGGAAAGGTAAGTATTACAAATTGTTTGGGTTATTTAAAAAAAATATATATATAACTAGTCATTAGTAATGAAGTGATAATAAAATATATGGTTAGCGTAGCACAAGTACTGCATGAGCTGATGGAAATTTCATTAGTATTCACATTCTGATCTAAGGCTTTTGTAATGACCAAAGTTACTGCAGTTGATTCTGAATGAAGCACAGATGTGTTTATCAACTTTCATAGTAATTCATCCAGTACAATTTCACTCAAAATTGCATGTGTTGTCATCCCTGGAGCCATGGCATGGATTCTTGTGTCATTTCTTAAGTTGTCTCTGATTTAGGTGACCTTTGTAGATGTAAATATCCAAAAATGTTCCCTCCCAGAAAGTCTCATTTCTCAAGCTTTGCACTAACACCGTTTGCATGTTGTGTCGTCTTTTCACACGGCCCTCTAGGCTCTGCCCAGACGGAGGGTGAGTGTAGCAGTGGTGCCTAAGTTTAACCTCCTGAACATCCCAGGGCAGACCCCAGCCACAGCTGGCCCGGGCCCCAACGCAGGACCCAGCCCTGGTGCTGCTCTTCCTGTACTGGTAGGTCTTCCTGTCAGGAAAGAATGGGAAATGACATATGATGTGTTTAATGAAGTCATAATCACTGTCTAAGATTAAGTATAGAATTTTCAGATAGGTAAAATAACAGACAATCCACATGAATTCAATTAGTATTTTCGTAGGTAAAAGTATTCACAAAAAATGCTAAAATTAATGAAACGTCCAAACCACAAGTCCTAATATATGTAACAGAACCTATATTTTCTCCTTTCCTACCACTTTAATCATCTCATCTCATACCTCAGATTTATTATGTGACCCTGAGCTGGTGATCACTAGACTAAACTTCCACAGTGGTTAGCTCCAAAAATTAGCTCCATTACTGACAAGCTACAAGAGTAACATCCAGCATATACACTGACACATCAGTATTAGAAATCTAATAATGCCATATACAGCATATAATAATATAATATTCAGTTTTTTTAACTGAAGTATATTTAACTGACAATACGTGGGATAGACAGGATGATTTTAAATGCAAGATTTTAACTTTTTATAAAATACTTTTACATCGTGGTATTGGTACTTTAATTTAAGTAAAAGATTTGAATACGTCTAACATTTCTGTTACTTTTTAAATCATTGCTAAAGGCACTAATATTCTTCAACTCTCTCCTCTTTAGTGTGAAGCAAATGATGTTAAAGTCAGTATGGCCCAACCAGCAGCAGAATGGTATGTTTTGCTTATATACACACTGCATACTGGACGTATGCTTGATTGCCAAGGTCACTTCACAGTAATTGAAACAATGGGCCAAGAAAATCCCAGAAGTTCAAATCATCCCTATCAAAAGCATATTCTGCTGCGCTGGGACCTTTGGTTTGTTTGTGTGACCTTCAGGATGTATTTTACAGTGCAGAGAAAGCCCCAGGCCCAGTGTGGTGAAAATGACCCTGAAAGCATAAAAAATAATCAAGCCCTGGTGTAGCTAATGGATATGGTGTCCTGGGTTGTAATCTAAACATTTGTGCAAGAGTCTGACAAAGTCCAGACGCTGGGCTCCAGTTATATCCAGGTTATAAAGTGAGCCTGAGTAGAGCGCTCAAGTGTCTGAGTTAGATGTTCTGTGAAGAGACAGGAATAGCAATAGCAAATGACTAAAATACCAGCTTCATTTTTTTCTGCTCTCACTCACCATGCCTGTGATGGTGTCTTAATGCACCGTACCACTCAGCCAGCACTCCAGCTTGTCCATTATAAGACAAGGCCACTGTGCTGTGATAAAACTTAAATGCACAGTGCACTCTTCTCAGTTTTATAATGCCTGCTGCGATAGTGTCAAAGACTGATTGTTCTTTCCTATCTGAAACAATGCAGTGGAAAGAGTGCGTCGGAGCAGGAAAGTGAGCCAGCCAAGCCTTCAATCAACTTAGAGGAGATCAGGGCCGAGATCAAGGCAAAGATTGAGGAGGAGGCGTACAATAAAGGGTGAGGCCTTCTCTTCTGCTTGTTAAGTATACATAAACAGCCACTGTGTGATGACATTATTTCTTATCATAAATCACTTTTATTATAAATGTGTAGCGTGTTATGTATAGGTACTGACACATTTACAAGTAGCATGTAGTAAACATACAATACAACAACTGTGACAGGTTACAAGATATCCACCTATGCAATGTACCGTAAATTTGAACATTTCAACTCCAGCTACCAAGAGGGACTAAAGCAAAGCAAAGCACTCCAGGAACAGAACCATGAAGAGGAAAACACTGCTGATCAATTGCTGGAATCAAAGGATAAGGATGAAGAGAGTGGACTGAAGATAGACACGTGCAGGTAAACTGCAATAGTTATATCATTTCTTGTATAGAGCCGGATCGATGAGAAGATTGACACCACTCTCATCTCCATTTGATATGAAGCCACAGCCTGAAAGAAGTAGAAAGCTTAGCTTAGCATAATGACTGCAAACTAGTACAAACTGCTAGCCTAGCCACGTACAACAGAACCTGCCGCATTGTTTTACAGGCAGATTGTGCAGATATGAGAACAGGATCAATATTCTTTAATTTGTCAAGAAAGCATGGGAGGGTTCTTCAACAATTGTTAAATTACACCTGTAATAAAAGAATTGAAAGTTGAATAATACCATATGTATCAATTATATTGTATTCAATATAGAATAAACTACTATTGGAAACCTATTTTATTTATAGCTGTGGCAGTGACACAGAGTATTTTCTAACAAAGTGACTTTTTAATGTAGAAATTGATAGATGGAAATGCACATTGGTTCCTTTAAGAACCCTTATGCGCATATTAGCACACAAACACTTTGAAGGAGGGAAATGCATTTGTAATGCTAATGTCATGAAGGCAAATCTATGTTTATATTGATTGTTTTTCATTTAAAATCTAACCATAATAATAGGCAGTATGATGATGACAGTAATGAGAATATCAGATATGTACTGTATACTGTAAGAGGCCCTTGTCTTCACAGGAGGATGAAGGAGGTCCTTTCTCATCTTGGTCAGTTTTTTCCCAAGATTTCCTTGAGTAGGCGACTTCTCTGGACCGCCCTGATGCTATTTATGGTGATGTGTCTGGTTATCAGTATTTTTACATTCTTCAGTGACTACTACAACAGACGCGAGGACACGTAAGGGTAAGAGGACTTTGTGTGAGACAAGCTGAAGACCTTTGGACTGAGTGTAGCAGCACAGCCAAAGAAACCCATCACAGAATAACAGAGATCACAATCATTCATCGTCTCTGTCGATCTGCCATATCATCACATTTGGACTCACTTGAACTCATGACCCTGACTTATGAGGGTCAAGACTTTTTGGGAGGCTTTATGGGTAATGCTGACTTTGTCATGGTTTTCAGCATTGAGTCATGATTGTGTTGTGTTGTGTGTAAGTTGAAAGACAGTTTCTGTTTGGGGACCAATTATATAGTGTGATAACATATATATATGTATTTAAATTAGATGAATACTTATTGATACGTTTTGGTTCTGGTACTTTGGATGAAGAATATGACATTATCCATTAAATGCCACGGTAGAAAATTTGTATATTTATCCACACACTAAAGTTAAAGTTTATTCTCTTAGGTTTAATACATTATAAAGACCCAGAGAGATTCCCACCTCATATTTAAAGATATAGAAATTAAATAATTGTTTTAACTTGTTGTTTAATGTCTGTACTGTGTATTTAAAATATAAGCACATTCCAAAGTAGTTCCTTAAGTGCAATATTTTGCAGTTGGTGATTCTTGTTTGTGCCACTTTTGGATTGTGTCTATAGAACCCTGAGATTTTCTTCTTGTATGAGAGCACTGATTAGATGGCATGAGGCCTGTTTTATTTTCTTTGAGCATGTGTTTGTTGTTCTTCACCTTTAAATAAAGGTGTCTGGAAAACCTTTTGCTGTCTTTTCCATAGAGACCAATATACAGTGCTACTAAAGCAGGGATGATAGGATAAGGGACGATACAGCAAAATCCGACCTTACTGGGTGGACAGGGCTTGAAGGCACAAAGGCAAGAGCAGAGATGTAAGTAACCACACTGGGAAACTAGGACATTGAGCTTCAAAAAAACTTTAAAAGCAAAAACCTAAGAGATCTGATGAGCAACAGTTGTGTAATTGGAGTGAAGCAGGATCATACAGAGGAAAGGGCGGCTCACGCATTAAAGATGAGGAGTCTGAAAACACAGGAGGGACACATATATTGAGGAACAACAGGCGGCATTACAAACAATAAACAAACTGCAAAGTCATGACAATGCTAAACAACAAGCCTGGTCCTGTTCAAATTTTTTAAAAAATCCACCTCGCAGCACTGCTGAAAACCTTTAATCGACAATGACTTGTTTGTCTGAACAAAAAACAATTGGTACAAGCAAAAACTTAAATTCTTGGTTTCTGTAAACTCCACATTAAAGTCAAGCTAACAGTATTTATCTGGCAAACATAAGTGGTATGAATCTTCTCATTTGTGATCTATCTTTCTTCTTTCACTAAGACATTTTGATGTATTACAGTAGTAAAAATATGTGTAAATAATTCATCAACAATGGCACACTGGAACACAACAGAGCCTTTTTACTGTTATTGCAGTAGTAGCTGTGAAATGATCCTATTTGCATGTTTGCAACATATCTATTCTCGCCTCCTAACACATCAAACTTCCATCATAGTCATCAGAGTAATTTAATTTACGCAGGAAACAATTCACTGCAATGTATTTTGCCTTTATAAGGTCCTCAGATGACCACATGTATGCACACACACACAAATATCACACTTAAGAGAGAAGTTAAGTCTTTTTCCATAGATTATCAGTTATTGTGCTCACAAACCTAAATGACACTTCACATCTGACAAAAACACTGCTGCGTGTTTGCGTCATTTCCTGCGGTCAGGGCTTGAGGAGAGATGTTTTTGTTAGATGTCCTTGTGCGCCAAAAGCCCGTTAGAGGATAATCATAAATGTGTTCAAGTTTGAGTAATGCCTCAAGGGAGGAAATCATTTGGACTGGGTACCCAGAGTCTGATATCAGTATAAGTGCATATTACTTACTCTATTAGTACATGCTTTAATCCAATGTATGTTGTCTTTTTTTTTTAAAAACAAGGTTTTAATAGATTCTGGTCTGTTACATTCAATTTCAATACTGCATTTTTGCTTCCACAGAATTTCCGCAGAAGGGAATTTTTGTCTCCTTATTAGTGTTTTTTTTTTTTCCCTGAGTCCAGCTCCTAGAACATATGATGGCTCTTGATCTGACCTGTGTGCAGTACTTCCCTCTTCCTTTTCCTTCACTTTCTGGCAATGACACAACTCAGTGAACAGAATCACCTCTATTTAACCCCGTCATCTGACTCACACACATAAAACGTGCAACACTGTCATCCCCAGCATTCATCTGTTTCTGCTCTGACTGGTCATAAATATGATCTGGCTTTGCATTACATTAGGGTCAGTTACTTCAGTCATCTTTGGTCAAAATATAGACATAGACCACATCAGAGGTAAGTACTTTTAACCTTTGTACATTTGATTTTTTACAGCAGGTGTAATGGATCAATGTATGTATAAGTCCTCTGATAAACAGTAGAAATTATTGTTTTAATTAAAAATGTTATATCACTATTTGTGCAAATGGAAAAGAGGAAAACTATTTGTGTGTTGTTGTTGTTTCCAGTTTTCCCAGCAGTGAACCAAAGTATTGCTGGAGTATTCCAGGTTAGCTACTTAAATGACTTACACCAGCCTAGTTACGGCTTTAACGCCTCTGAAGCTCGGAGACTCTGCTTGTTCCTTGGTGTGACTATTGCTTCAAAAGCACAAGTCCAAGAAGCTCTCCGTAGAGGTTTAGAAACTTGCAGGTAAGATATCTATGAGATCATGTCAATCATCTCAGTGGAGTTCAACAAAAAGTACCTGATGTCATGCTCTGTTTTGCTTAGGTTTGGATGGACTGATGAACATCTTGCAGTCATTCCCCGCATTAAGCCACTTACTGTCTGTGGCCAAAACCAGATAGGCTTGGTGACATGGCGAGCCACTGTGACACATCCCTTTGATGCATTTTGCTTCAATGAATCAGGTATGACATTTTCCATGTGTGTATGCTCTTCTTGATTGCTATAAATAATACATTAAAATGCAGCAGTTAATTAAACATGTCATGAATGTTGTTCTCAAATCAGCCTTAGCTTTTTATTGTTTAAAAAGAAAAATATTACAAGCTGATCCACATTAGGTTTTTAACTCAGTCTGATGGTGCTAATAAGTTATTACATTTGTATTTAGCCGGAATTAGATTTAACTGTCTTTTTAGTATATTATACATATCTTTCTATTGGAAAGCACTGGTGTAATTTATAAGACAATTTTGACTTTAAAGTGAAGCCAAACTTGTAGTGAACATGAACAGAGATGCATTTTTAATGTTTCCCCGCATGACCTATCCTTCCTTAGTAACAAAGTTAAATATAACTGCACAAACATACAAAATATTTATTATCTTCTCTCTAACGGCCTTCCTATACATGCACAGATGCGGCAATACAATTGATGCATGCAGCAAATGATAGGCCTTTAAGCAGCAGCAGGGCAACAAACTCCATCACACACTCTGCATCATCCTCGTCCCATCCTTCTTCTTCCTCCTCGTCTCCTAAAATCATAGACAGTGAGTCAGAATCAGCCCATTTTGTCAGCAGTGCACAAGGCTCTCCCAGAGGTATGAAAATCTGCTTCACTATAAAACAAATGTTGTGGTGGCACTTTTTGTCATATTCAGTTTAGACTGTGCAGAATATACAGAACAACAAGTAAAAACAAACAATGTAAATACAAGTAAAGACATTTATGTTTGGATGTGATTTTTGTTTTGTTTTTCATATTTATTTTCCAGGAAAGGTTGCACTCATCACCTCAACCTGCGCTCTCCTGCTTGTTGCAGTAATCTTTGTTGTATACCTAAAACTGTGAGTGGTTTTCTAATACCATATATAATCCAACTGTCTATAAAGCAGAGCTGAGGTTGGCTAAATTACATTTTATGATATCTGAATTAGTTGAACTGAGAGAATTAGTTATTACAAATCAGCATTAAAAGAAGCTCTATCAGTTTCTATCAGTGGGGACAGGAAAAACAGAGCATTTTTCTTTCATGTCAAACCCCATTCTTTGCACTTTAAATGTTTCCTTTTTCTATTAGGGCGTAACATGATTTTTTCATTCTTTCTGTGAAAAGGAGAAGGAGCTGCTCTTGGAGCTCTGACATGAGGCAACAGCAAGAGTCCACTAAGACAGAAGAGTGGACGTGTGTGAAGATTGTAAAGGAAACCAAGAAAGATGCTCAGGAAGATGAGAGAATAGAAGTGGGTGACGATGCAAGTTAAACATTTTTCTGATGAGAGAAGAACAACAATAATAGTAAAGGGCAAAGATCTAATTCTGTAATTTGAGTGAAAGTAATGTAAGAGAATGGCTTTAAAGTGTGTTTATTTTTGCATATGTTGTGCAGTTTAGCCACTAGGTGGCGATGGTTGTAGTACAATAATTTTGAAGGTTGCAAACTTTTAATTCTTTTAAAACAGGGTTTGCTGCTTCAGATAATGAAATTCATGTAAAAGCAAAATGGCTACAACAATTTCAAGCACTTTTAAAAACGTAGGTATCTTCTAATATATTGGTATCTTTGCAAAACTTTAAAACAAGCAATTTAGGGGAAAAACAGAGGAGGTATTACAGACATTATTGATCTGTTTTATCAGAGTTGTCTGAAATGACATTTCCCAAGGTGCTGTCAGCCATAAATGTTATGTCCAGTGCATTCAGTTACTGAAAAACAAGTTTTGAATTGTGTCTATGTGATAACTCCATTGAAAAATGGAGTGCAAGGTGCAATTTTTTCTACACAGTGCAGTTTTGTTAATGACAAAGTGAAATTCTGCATCATATAGGACTGGTCCTGTGTAGTCTAAATCTGAGTACTGTACCAGTAGTCATCCAGCATCCAAGGCATGCATCTTCACTATATCAAACTCATGTGTTGTATAACTTGTGACCACATAAGCATCTCTCTGTAATTTGCACTACAATGTTTTTTAATTGAGTTATCAGTCATTCAGCTAATTATTCAAAATAAGTGTACATTTGGATAATCGTTATCTCAGCATTCTTGTATTCTGTCCAATGTGAGGATCCATTCTAGTCACACTGGGAATTCATAAGTTCAGACTTCACAGCATCGACGATGAAGCTAAGTTCATTGCAGAGTGTCTCATGTCTGTAAGCCATGCGGATCTGGGCGACATTGGTCCGACGGATATCGTTCCCTTCAGGTCCATCTTTGAGATAGCTCATTCCTAAGAAGTGTTTCTTTTCCTGTCAATAAACAATAACAATAAATGGTAAGGAAATAAATGAGATTAATGTTGGTTAAAAGTAAAGGAGATTTATACCTGGTGAGACAGTCCACTTTGCACCACGCTGTTCCTGGCTATTTCACACACATCACAGGTGCTGAGCTTCCAAAGCTGAGCTGCTATAGCGTACTCCTCCATTAGTGGCTCCTAAAATCAGGGCACAAAACAATGGATAATAAGTATTCACACTACAGAGCTTAATCCATCTAACTACAACAGCAATGTTTACCTTGGTGTAATGGAACTGCATGGGATCATCTGTGGACAGGGACACACACAGACCTTTGTGCAGGAACTCTCTAAGAGGATTTTTGGAGTATTCCAGGAAAAGGCTGTTGTTACTGAGTGGAGACATTGCAATTGGCACCTGAGCCAAGTAGTATAAGTACTGCAGCACAGGACTCTGAGGAAACATGAAAATAAATAAATAAATACTGCTCTTGCTGTCAGACAAACACTTTCTGTAAACATACAGTCAGTGCACAGGGTGGGAAAGAAGCTCTGCTGCTATTTTATGCAGTTCACAAGCCTCGAACACAGTATTTGTATCCACATTGTCCAATCTTAGATACAGTGAGATACGTTGAGGATTATTGCAGTTTTAACAAAGGAGTGACACAGATCAAAATCTAAAGAAAGAAGAAGAAAACAACATTCTTACTGCCACACAGGGAAAAACAGGAAAAATGCAGTACAGTCTATCTGTGCAGTTTAGCTTCTAATCAATATCAGTTTTGCTTAATGCCCTCTGGTTTAGGAACATACTGTCCATCCACCGGAAACTGAAAACTTCAATTTTCCTTTCTCTCACCAACAGTTCTCCCTTTTGTTTTGTTTGATGACTAACCACAGAGTAAAAAGGGAAGCATTTGCAGGAAAATCTGAATCCATAACTTGGTCTCAAGCCATTGAAGACTTCAAAACAGGCAGTTGATTATGTTTCCTTTTGGTCTGAAGATAAGGAACATTAAAGTAAATAATGTGTGGAAAAAGGGATAACTTAAAAAAAATCACAAGAATAAAAATAGATAAACAAAAAAAGCATATAATGTCCAACTGAATTTCCTCATAAGGCAGACGTTCCTGCATAATAATAATGATAACACAACAAACTTGTTTTATATTATTTACTTGTCAGTGTTTCACGCAGCCCATTAAAAACAAGGTAACTAATTTACTGATTATTAAATTCATTTGTCTGCATTTCAAACTTACCATAACTGAGACCAAAGATTTGAACCTGTAAAGTACCTTCTTCAAGTTGAGTCCATGTGAGATGTTGTCAGCAGTGAGAAAAGCAGAGACCAAATGAGTGATTGATCCAGCTTCTCCGCAATGGGGGCGAAACTGAAAAGTGCTCAGTCCATGCTCTCTATGGAGGATACAGAAGGACATAAATATATTATATATATATATATATATATATATATGTATATTTAGCACAATCAGACGTATTTATAAAATCATTTGTAGACTACTGTATATGTTAAAGTTGTTTTCATCTATTAAGAGTGTTCACTTTCCTATGATTAATTAATAACATCTTCCCCTGACAGCTCTGCACAGTAAATAGTGCACTAAGTGCTGAATCCACAGCATCAGGACAGGCTTTAGATTGTAACATTAATGGATTCCCTGTCAGTCTCACAACAGAACTCTCTCCTTCAACGAGGTGTGTGTGTGTTGTGAAGCAGGAAGATGGCTCTTACTTTCGGAGGTTGTTGAGCACCATGATGTTTGCATACATGTGGAAGACGTAGTAACTGTAGGGAGGGTTTTCATCTGCAGTCCACTGTTCTGGCTTTGGGCTCCTGAAGGAGAACATGTGATCACTGTGTTTGGACTCATCATCTACACTGTCAAAGCCTGAGACCTGCATACACAAGAAACCATTCATTACTGGAAGGGTTTGTAATATCCAAACAAGCATGAAGGGCAAAATGGTCTTATAACAAGGCCCCTAATATTAGCTATTTGTTCAGTTTTATCAATAGTTGCTTCAATCTTAAATCTGAGTTAATAATTCATCACCTAAAACTTTATAATGTGCCACCCACCACAATGAATCAGAAACCTGATATATTACATATATATAACCTGAGGGAAAGTCCCAAGTTAATAAGTTAATAATTTAAAGGCATAATTACTGCACTGTTCTGTACATACACTGTATATATACTGTATGCATGCCATCCATAACATTTCTCTGAAATCTTACATATTTGAGGAAAATGTGAAGTTCTTTATGCTTCTGTGGATTAACAGTGGCCTCAAACAAAGGAAGAAATATGTTCTCCAGCATCTTGGCAAAATTAGGCATCAGCTTCTTCGACTTGAAAATGTCACTGAAACACATAAACACATCACATTATATATTAAGGAAATATCATATTTAAGAACTTATTTTTAAATATACTTTTTTTTTTAAGGCTGTAGCACTCACTATATTCTGGGCACTTGAATGATCCACCTCATATTCGGGGAATGTACTTTGTGGTGAATAAACCACTTAGACAGATGGTCCCACTCCTCTGGAGAGCGGCCGTAGATGGACAGGCGTGGCTCTGCATGCTGATATTTACTCTCCTCCAGATCATGGGCCACTTCCTATTAATGATGAAAAGAAGAGTGTACTAAACTGTCTCTGCGTCGGTTCAGACTTAAAATGAACTATTGCGTGTTTTACCTTGATAATACGAGCAAAATACTCTCCACCAATTAGGTTGTCTGTTTTCAGGAAGATTTCTCGAAGTTCACTGGCTCCCACAGGATTATACTTTGAATTGAACTTATCAAACCGGTGGAAGGTTTGTCTCCCCTGTATTTATTATGAAGTGCAAAGCATTATTGTTAGCTGAAAATGGTCAGTCATAAAGAAGTGCTAATCACTAATGTAATACCTGCACTGGCAGTGAAATTATGTGACACAAATCAGATGCAGTCCCCAAATCAAGGGAGGTACTGTAACCAGCAGAAATACTTTTTACATAAAATTAATGTGCATTTTTGTTTTGACTTTGATATAATAAATGGACATTGATTTTGCTGCATGTTTTAACACATCGAAGAAAGAAAGCGCAACATTTTATGATGCCAAAATCTAAAATACTGTGACATTTTCTTTTTTTTTTCCTTACAGCATGTACATCCAGGGAGTCCACGGTAAGGTCATAGGGGTCCTTATTAAGGTTGTGGAAGACCTGCTGGAGAGTCATCTTTTGTCCAGCCTTTTCCAAAACGACACGGTCTGCATCAGTCTTGTATGTTTTTTGGATGAAGGTCAGCAGGTGTTTCTGAGACATGCAGGCAGCTGCATGAATATGCGTGTCCACCTGTGAGTAATAAGCAATACTGGACATTCATTCTGTGTAATGAATTGAGTGCTAAAAAATTGAGATACACTACTAACCTTTCTAACATTGTAGAAATCTCTGTGAGGCACACTTTTCAGTTCCTTTAGTTCAGCCATCTCGTTGAGCATCTCATGGAGGTAGAACTTCGAACTCAAGAAGTTTAGTCGTCTGTGACAGTAGGTCTTCCTGAAAATTACAGTGAACCTCAGTTTATATGTTTAGCAACTCTGACATGTGTTATTAAGTGTTGCATAGATGGAAACACACAATTTTACAATCATGACCAGGGCTGTTTTGTTTTTGTTTGAGTTTTTTTTGTTGTTTTTTTCAGTCAGCATCGCTGTTTTGGCAGCTTACGTGGGTCCATCTGCAATCATTGCCAGCACATGACTGAGGTCTATGGCAAAGGTCTCTAAGTCTGGGTAAGGAAGGTCATGGGGCCTGTTTTCTCTCAGAGCCTCTGCATTGTCATAAACATGCACTATCCCATCCTTCATCTTCAGTTCATAGTTCAGGTTCCCAGGAATGTTGTCCATGCTGTAGGGATCCTCCCCATGTGTTGGACATGGACACATATCTAAAGGCCACAACATTGTTTTGTTACTGTCATATAAGCCAGAGAAATACATCAAAGTGTAGCTTTAAACACTTCAAACCTGGGAGAACCTCATCTTCTTCACTCCATCTCATGTTCTCAGCACTGCGGAGAAACTGGGTCGTGGTTCTGCAGAATCTATGATAGGCTAGCTTTGAATACTTCTCGCGAATAAGCAGAGCCTTAAACAGACTTTTAGCTGCCTGTTCATAGTCCTCCACTGTGACCTTAATTGGGAATGAATATGACACATAAATCCATCTTAGTTGTTATCTACACCATTTGATAATTGGACAAATATGCCATGTTTCAATATATTGTAACAATAATGAGATAGGAACAGTTACAAAATAAGAGTTGAGTCCAAAAGAGTTACATAATTTCTTTCACACACTTACTCCAGCACAATAATCACCACTAATAGTGACCCTCTGGTAGTCAGGGCAGTTTTCTGGCACTGATGAGCAGGTGGAACTGGGGGACAGGAATGGGGTAACTGCCACTGACCGTGTCCAGTCTGAATTCACTGGGATCTGTAGGGACATTGACTGGGAGCGAATCATTTTCAGGCTTTTCTTCCTGCAGAATAAGCAACAAAATGTAATATTGTGGCACTTATTTCACTGATGACTCTGCAATTTAGCGCAAGAGTAACAGGAGGGACTACCTCTTGGTGCTTTCTTCTGACTGTTGCTCTGCCAGCTCCTTAAGCAGCTCATGTTCCATTGCTTGCTGGAGGCCAATCGGGCAGTCCTCGAGCACAGTGAACATTGATAAGGCATCCTTATTGTCTTCTTCCTTTAGGGCTGATGCATATACTTTCTCTGCTAGCAGCTGAGTCTCCTCCTCTGCCTCACTCAGAGTTACCTTAGGGAACTGACGAGGCATATCTGCAAAGAGGCAGAAGCTACAGTAAAATGAAGCGAGAGTAAGATGTAGGCTAATTATATGAAGGCAACCTGTTCATGTTCTAATTAAACAAAGCTACCTGCTTAAGGTTTTGGGTACAGGATGTTCAAGAACTGACTGTTGCACACCAACACGACCTAGTGGTTGGTTCTGCAGGAGGACTTTTGAACACTTCACTTGTTAACAAATTCTATTTTTTCTCCAAACTCAAATGAAACCTGTAAAAACTACTATAGAATTACCACAATGCGGACACTTGGACCCAAAAACATAACGCCTCAGCTTCATCACCAGCCCAGAGGCATAAAAATCATCCCATCACAAAGGTTCTCAATATGGATCTTTCTGCTCAACACAACCATTAGACTGTGGTCCTGTGTAATATCTATATGATTACCACCATATTCATGTTGAAATAATTTTGTATCGTGCAATGGTGCAAGATTGAGTAAATATCTTGTGTTGTAAGCTTTATCAGCAGTTTTTAATTTTGGATATACTCCTTCTGTTTACAGTCATCCAGCAGTCATCACTGCACAGCAGCTATGTCAGCAGAGAATTGTCTGTTTCTGCAAGGAGATAACCTGGGTGAGCTGTCAGTGGAGGGGACAGGATGTAGTTCTGGACATTGCAGTGCTGAAACAACAGCAGAGAGAGGCCATGGTGCGTGGTCAAATCTAAGCCAATTTTCCACCCTGCCAGGGTGCTTCCAGGAAGCTTATCATTCCATACACACAACACTATCCTGACAACAGCTGTGTGCAGCACTGCTGCTGTGGAGTTTTATGGGTCCACATGCATACTGTGAAAAGGGATAGGCTCATAAAGCTGTATTGATGTGGACACAATGGTCTTATGAATTATTAATTGTCCTTTCAGAATACACCATGAAATTATTTCTATGAAACAAATTGCTTAATTTATTTCTTTTTCACCCGCACGTCAAATTTTTGTCAAACAGTAATATTATTAGAGCCCCTGCCATCCATTTTAAAGTTAGTTACTGCTAAGTGTAGGACAAGAGCTTAACAAATGCTTAGGTTAGGATCTTAATTGTCCATATTGTGGAAAATTGTTTTTGCACATTGACAGTACGGGACAAAGTTAAAGGTAAATGGTAGGGAAAGAGCATCAACAAACAGAGTAATTTAAAATACACATATACAGTAAACATTTTTTTTTTAAATCACAGAGAAATAAAAAAAATAATAAAATAAAGATGTGACAACTCTAGATGTTGGGATAGGCTAATATTTGATGTTTGAAAAGTTAAATGTAGTTTTAAGCTAACAAAATATAGTTACTTCCCTAAAATAATGCTAATTTTATCCTTGCTAGCTACTGACCTCAACAACCTGAACCTGTCCACCTTTAACTTCACCATTACTGGTCCTGCTGATGTGTGGACAGTAGTTTTAGTTTACACTACTGTATAAAATCCTAATTTTTACGATTAAAAAAATAATGAGCCTAAGGTGGTGTCAGTTTTTGACTTTCAACAGTCCTTTATGGTTACTCTGACAACCACTGTCAATCTCTCATGGTGAAAAAGTTGTTTGTTTGTTTTTTAAATTTGTTTTATTTGTTTTGTGATTTTTCACTATTGTCTCACATTTTGCACTGAATTTATTTTAATAAAAAAAAAAATTGACAGATAAATTATTATAATAAAAATAACTTTTATTACTTTTATTTGCAGCTCTATTACAACAGGTAATACAGTCACAGAGACCCACCACCCAGCTGGTTAATTTATCTGCTGAAAAACCTTGCTGAATCCTTCCTGTTGTCGTGTGGCCTTGAATTATAGAGGATGTTCAGTGATGGAGAGAATATATCACTTCAGTGATGGAGAGAATATATCACTATGTCTTCACATCATATCCATTTTCTATATTATTTTTGTATTACATTTATATGTCTCTCATCAGTGCTGTGCTTACCTTCAGTTCCATTCATAGATATATGTGGGGGTGTTTGTCCTTGGAGGTTGGACTCAACAATGTACGGGGCAGATTCAGTGGTACCTTGAGAGATTCTGTCTGCAGCTGTCTGGGTCAGACTCTCAATCTATGAGTCTATGGTACTACACAACTACAGTTTTGTTTTCCTGACTGCCCATCTCTATTTTAAGGAGCCAGTGGCGTCATGTTGACAGAGCTTCTGATCCTGAGAATATGTCAGAAATGACTGTCAACAAAAAGAAGCCCTCACTCAGAGTGGCTCACTCACTCTCTTTTTCTGTCTCTCTCAGACACATACACTCAGACACAAACACAAAAAAACTTTGTTACATATTATAACACATGTTGAGAGAAAGGAAAAGAGATTCCTTATTACTTTTGTGGCAAAGAGACATATCAGCCAGGTAGTTGTCATAGTTGTCTGTGACAACTTTCTGAAGTATCCTCAGGCAACAACTGAGGTTTTTGATCATTTATTAATGTTCTCAGATTTGTTAATGCTGTATTTTATATGGACTCTGGGTTTCATTCATAATTTTCCTTCCAAAAATACATAATTCTACTCTGCTGTTTTTGACAATAGCTGCGACAAATTTTATTTTACACCTCTCCCAGATTTCTCCCAAATTAATCTATATGTTGACTATGATTGAATGAAAATTCATTTTTCTGATCAAATTTAAAGCATTTGCAGAGCTTCAGTGATTCCACTCAGCAGTCAAGAGTTTTCTCATGCCTGTTTGTGATGTGCAGGTTCAACCTAACAACAATATAGCACACATTCCATACAGCACATGCTGACTGCAGGTTCAACGTCCTCTGCAAGAGATACTGCTTATATATTGTGTATCCTTTTTACACATGTGGATATAAACACACATTGATGTTTATTTCCTTTTGACTTTTGCCATTTCCAAAGAATGGGTCCTTTAATAATAATAATAATAATAATAGTAATGTATTATAATAATTTTTCGGATCAAATATAATCAACCAAGCAATGATAATATGTTTAAAATGACTTACCATCTATACTGAAGGCTAACTAACTCAGCAATAGAATAACACAGAAGATAATGTATTTTATTCAGCATCATGGGATCCTTTCTGCTATTGATCAAATTGTCTGGTGTGGGAGATATCAGATCAGATGACTGAGAGATAGTGTTATGATGTAGCTCTGCAAAAAGTATCATTTGACATTTACGTGGAAAGCATCTTAATGGTGCTCACTCTGGCCTGCACTCTGGGTGTGTGCACCCTGACGTTTGTGAGTCTGTTTTGTTGAAGTGTAAATACATCCATATGAAATTGTCCATACTGCATCACTACAGGTAATATGGATAATAAGGATTGTTATTCCTTATTTCCTATAAACTGTTCCGTTCCAATAAGAATCTTCCAGAGGCCCTTACAGGACCACTTATAGCTCTATTTCAGACCTGGCTTTATTGTGCCTTATATTTTACCTATCTTGTTCTTTGATGCCTGACTGCTGTTATTGGCTGAGCCCTCACTTGGCTCTCTGTCTTATCATAGAGAGTGGCCAACAACACAAGATAAAGCTATTTACCACATTACAAAGAGAGAGATAGCAAGAGAATGAGACAGTATAGAAGAAGAGAAGCTCACTCTTTCCCAAGCAGGGACTTGACTGCTGCTTTACAAGAGGTGTGTCTCCTTTTCTCATCTTCCTCACTGGCCAGGGCCTGAAGAAACATAAGGCAAGAGCAGAGAACGTGCACTCACCCATGACTGCAAGGCAGCCTCCCTTACAGCTATTCTGTAATACTTCTAGATGTGTAGTGTTTTTATTGCACCAATAAATGGGCATGTAGGAATACATATATAAACAAGTAACCAGCAAGTTTCACATGCAGTATAACAAAATGAAGCTACATAGCAAGAAACTGTAAGTGATGTTTGCCTCCCATTGACAATCATCACAGGTTATCATTTGTCCTAGACTACAATGTCAAATACGTCCACTCACCTTGTCGGGCTCTGCTGTCTCTGACGTGTGCATAAACTGTGCAGAATTCCCTTCTGAGAAACATCTAAGTCATGCTGTGCTCTTGTTGTGGCTACAGTATATGATATCTCATCCACCACCCTGCAGTGCACATCACTCCGTCCTTAACTCTTTCATTGCCGCAGCTTATTATAATGACATCAGTAGAACAAATGCTGAAATCAGCATCATGGTCATTTAAGTCTTTGACTTGAGTACTAATGGATTCACTGGGAATTGTGGTCAATATGTAAAATATCAACATTTTCCCCATGTCTGGCATGTTACTTTGTTCATTTGCAGGACATTATACCGAGAGACGACATGAGCATGTACAAGTAATAACTGTCCTTTGATTGGATAAACTAAATATATAAATAATATAGCTAGGAGGACAAATTTGTTTAAAATATTGAAAATCCAATCAATTTTCTCTTTTTAACTGCAACTCCTCCCCTGTAGACAATTGCAATTAATTTACCTCAACTAAGATTATCAGTGCACATAACAGAGGGAGAAAGTGTTTCTATCATTGCATGGATTCTTTGCATGTTACAAAGAAACTAAAACTTCAAGTTGTTTGGAGCAATGGTTTTGTTATTAAATCACTTTCTCTGGTACCTGTGCAACACAGAATAAGTAGTCTTCTGGTACAGAGGAGGTGAACTCCTCATGCAGGGCCCACACTTACTGCTGTAGTCATATAGAGCACAGAGCCCATTTAGCATGACATTTTCTAAGATTACCGGGCTAATTCTCTCAGCTCAGGTTATCAGAGTACTTTTAAGTGCTCACTTTAGAGGACTACCTTTTAGCCATAGACCTATATCATTTTAATTGGCAGTATTGTTAGGCTAATTATTGTGTGCCTCGCTTTCCTCTCCTGTCCTGTGTTCTCCTCAGTAATGACTAAACAGTGTTCTAGTCGGTCCTTTTTCACTCAATTGCATTTTGGCAATAAACTTAAAATAGTTTAAAATAGTGGAGGCATCTTAGCTGGCATTGCACTGGAAAGAGCAGACCTTGAAATAATACTATTGATAGCTGTCAAAACGGAACGATGGGAAAAAAACAAAAGTCTTGCAGTGTAATGTGCAGTAAGTCCAGAAGGTGGGTATTATACTTAACAGGTTTAGCTACACTAATTAGCTTTTTGTTGATAATGTCACTGGCAGTACACTGGAGGGGTTCAGATGCATTATATAGAAACTAATTTCCCTTTCAAAATGTAGAAACGCATGTAATGAAATCACCCACTAGATGGCATATTTGTTTTGTTTTAGTTTTTTCTTTACAGCATTTATTAATGGCCTTATGTTATTCAGTGTTTTATGGGTCTTGTCTTATTGACACGTTAGCACTACACATAGTGCTGATTTATTTTACTCATAGGCTATGTAGGCCATCAGGAATATTTAGTGAGGCCTTGAAAACCCTTTTTTTTTTAAAGTGTCACTCTAAGCTCTTTCTCTAAGTATAAATCAAAAGAATAGATCTCAGCAAGAGCCTCTGTTTTAAAGCCTAGTTGAATACATCTGCAATTTACTGATTCCTGAATGAAAATCAAAAACTTTTACTTAGAATATATAATGGCAGTGTACCCCTATTTGTTTATAGTGTTTTGTTAAAATGAAAATAAGTTTAAAATTATTCATTATTTATGAGATACTGTAGAAAGTGTGATATGGGTCTTACAAAGGTACTGGATTTTACAATTCTGTATGCTTCTGTATGCAACTCTCGCCTATTGCTGTTCCTGCTTTAATTTCAAAACTTTCATATGAACTTTGCTGTTTGATCTAACTGAATAAATCAGTGCAAAAACAGCAAAAAACAAAACTTAGCAGCCTCACACTAGATGGCAATAGAGAACATACAATTACAGTGTTGACCCTCACTTTGTTTCTACATAACCTGCTGACAGTCATACTACAACATGTCAAACAGATGTAATGGGTTTTTCTGGTATTTTATTATAAATGCAGAAATAATCTCTAGACAAATATTCTAATCGCTGATGATCAGACTGTAAATTAACCTGAAGGGCTGTACAAAAAGCTAATACACGATTTCATGATTTTTATCTTGCATTTCCTGTATGATTTCACCAAGAATTGCTTATAAGAGTAAAGTAAATATCCAGTTAGTATGTTTAAGCAAAGAAGTCTGCAGCCTTTCAGCACTGTTTAGTCTCAGAGCGCTGCTTGAATGTGAAGGTGATGATCAGTGTTTTGTTAGAGTAGTTTCTGTGATGTTCCCACAGAAATGTCAGACCGGAACCCCCCCACGCTTTTTGTGTCCCAGCCATGTACCATTGAATACAGATGGAGGTAGAGCCTTGGCCTCCTCTGATGGCTGTAGGGCTGCTCTGTGGCGTGGAGTGAGCCAACATATATGAGCTGAACCAAGCAGGAATGCGCCTAGCACCCTCTCCGTCCTTGTTTTGAAGGTAAGGGGGGGGGCATCATAACTAGGGGAATGTAGTGAGTGGAAGAGAGGCTCTAATTAGCCCCTGTAATCACTTAACAGAGACCAGGTGGTCGCTGTAGCAGTCAACTCCAGACTATACAGTAGAACACCACTTTCAATTTACTAGAGTCAAGAACAAAGGAGGTCTGGACAAGGTCTAGATTTTGTATGAAAAATGTTTATTGAATGACATTGTTATTGCTTTGACACAAATAAAATAAAACACATTTACAAATATATAATATACCCATAAAACACATATCCTATTACCACAGTTTGCAAAAGAATAATGACAAACAGCTACAATGCCCATATATTTCTTTCTGTACAAAAATAGCTCTATCTGTATAAGTACTTTAATGTAACCTTTATATAATATTTAAATAATAATTCATATATACATATACCTGCAGTAAAAACAAGAATGGATTGCACATGTTTTTGTACAAACAATAACATTTTCAAGTATATTTCAGTCCATTATGGACTGGCACATAGCTCACACAGTCTAAAACATTTTCCCTTATACAGTGCCCAAAACTGGATATATACTGAGATCTTTATTGCTCAATAGGCTATCTTCCTATTTGGCATTGTGATGAGGACATCTTCTCCTGATGATTCTTTTGACTTTAAGTCCAATGGAAAAGTGCAGACAAGACGGTTTGATGGAACATGATGGTTTTATCCCTAGAGTATAGCACTTATCAAAGTCCTGGCTTTGAGGAATAAGTGTGTAAAGTCCAAGAAGAGTTCCCTCTTTAAGACAGAGGTTGCATCCCTTGTGCCAGGTATTAGCACTCTTCCTTTTTTTGTCTGCCAAGCACGGAGCAGCACCTGTAGTTTATTCCACGCTGTGCCATCCAGTGTCTCTGAGTTAGCTGCGGCTGTATGCAGGTCTGCATGGCTCAGCAGTTAGAAAAACTCTGTGCAGCCAGTTTTGCTCTGATTCAGTCCTCATGCCTGGAAAAATGTGCTGGAGAATACTTGGCAAGAGTTTGAGGCATTTTGAGAATTTTAGAACAGAGCTGATTGGACAGTAACTCTGAACTACTCCCTTGCTTTTGTTCCCAACTCCTCTTGCACAGTCCCACTCATGTCTGTCTGAGGAGAGCCTCAAGCTTGTAAACTTGTGAGTCAGTTACGCTCCAAACTGGCCGCAGCCTGCCTTGATCTAGACTCAGAGTGACTCTGCGCACTGGAAGAGATCGCCGTCTTCGGCCGTATCCCTGCGGGCTGATCTTGTCAAGAGGGGCACTCTTGTGCTTTCCACTGAGCTGGTACAGGCGGTGTGCCAGGTCATGCACTGTGCAGGTGACCAATAAACAACCTTGACTTGTTGACTGGTTGGCTGAGTTTTTCGATCTCTTGGTTCGGACATTGTTGTTAGTGCTGCAAGTCAAAAGAAACAAGAGGAGCAGTTAGTTCCTGAGCTTTAATGTTTTATTCCTGTTCTATGACAAACAGAACTCATTTAAATGATAAAAAGGTATATGATAACCAAAATTGAGACAGTAGATTTTCATTGCATGGTTAGTGTTTTACCTGGAATGTGGCAGCAAGGTATCCCTGATGTCTTCTGTTCTGACAAACCCAGACTCCGCTGTCTTCTCTACTGCTACGCTGTCAAGATTTCTTCTCAGTCTGCTCCCTAGCCATATGCTTAGCCTTGGAGAGGAGAAGAAAATTCCATTAGCCTTAAGTAGATGATTCAACAGACAGACCATTTCTGTCACATCATGTATCGGATGAAAACATTCAATTATTGAATGAATGACTCACCTTTTTTTCAACTCCGGATTCACTTCAAGTTCCACACAGTGTGCTACTGTTGCCAGCAGGCAGCAATAGAGGAAAGACTGGAGGATCAGTTTCATTTTGACTCCTGTGGATAGTAGAAAATCATTTGTTATTTATCCCATAGATTTAATTTAACTGCATGAATTTCCTACTGTCCCTCTATGCATTTAAAAATCCCTCTTACAGTATTCTCACAGTGCCACACAAATGCTTTTCTTACACAAGAGTCCAAAAGCCAAGTCATTTGCACATATCATTCATCTATTTAAAAAGTTAAGCTAAGGTCAGATTTTGCTCGATTAAGTGAACCTGCAACCATGCTTTGGGCCCCTGGCCAATAATGCGAAGGACACAGTCTACCAATGAGGGTTCAAAATAGGTTCAGCTCAAAAGTCAAACAAAAACTAAAATGTAACTCAGGTCAAGTCACTGGATTAAATAGAGCACACCATGTTAATTGCAGCTAATAAACAACATATAATGCCTCCCTTAGATGCTTTAAATCTTGAAGGGCACACACATTAAGAGCTGACCTGCTTATATAACTAGGCAGATAACCTGTCCTTGTCTCTACACTTGAGCATGACCTCAAAAAAAAAAGGATAAAGCCATCAGCTGGAAGCAGAGCAAAACAAAAAAAAAACAAACACAATATCTTATTGAAAAGTAAGTGCACATACCTGTATTTTTTTTAGACTTCAGTTGGATGAGAAAGGTCTTCTTGTAGAATCAGCTGTGAAAAAACAAGTACTCCACAGGTCTCTTGAACTTGCCACTGGTTCTGAAAGGCAGCTGTGTCACTCTGCTAATAATGCCTACACACCAGACACGCAGCCTTTATACAGGATGGAGGAGGGGCTCATTGACTGACATACACAGTCTCTCATCCTTTTCCCCCACCCCATCCTTGCTTTGCTGTTGCTCATGTAGTATAACAAAGCAACACAATAAGAAGGTCCGAAGTGAAAATTAAAACTTAAATAACGAAGGAAGCAGATTTAGGCTTACAGAATAAGTGCAGGGGAGCCACTGAATCCATTTTCCACCAAGTAAAAACATTAACTTTTCTTCAGCACAGTATAACTGATGCCTCACCAAAGTTTTAAAATTATTATAAGATGTTGTTTGCTTCATTTCAGCATGTGAATATTATGACAAAAAGAACCTGTGACCATCGACTATTTAAAGGAAATACTACATTCAGTGTCCCAAAGAGAAAACATGTTGATCTCAGCTGACTGCTCTCTGTAAAAAAAAAAGTAATATAAATCAGAATAAACACAGAAGAAACAGTTTAAACATTTGCCAAATTGTTATACTTGAACTTTAATGTCCATGTATAGTTTTTCTGATCTTTTTTTTTTCAGTCCAATTGGCTAATTGCATAAAATAAAATTGAAGGAGTGTTTCCACAGTCTGCTTTCAGGGCACTCCCTGCCTTTGTAAATTTCCATATCAGCATGAACATACGCTATGCCCAACTGCAAAAACAATACAATCACTGTATTTGTTTGTCCAAGGAAACATTTGACTCTGGACTTTATTTTAATATTTTGATAAATACGAAATGGAATTTGTCAAGTATCTAAAAATAAATCAAGAGTCAGAAAATTAACATAAACATCATATGATGTTTGAAAAATATCGGCTGTTTGTTTGTTGCTTTTATAGATTATAAGTAATATGATTTCAATTTTCACTTTAGGAATGCATACACAAGAATGTGTCAGGTGCTGGAAAGCCATGAAGTCTGACTGTACATATGAGTCAGAGAACATCATCTTCTCATATTATCTGAGTTCATAGGCTGACCAATAAGTCACTCAAAACCTGCATGCAGTTTGTTTTACATGGCTATGTTCATGTCTGTTCATATATAAGCTAAAAAAAAACTTAAAGATATTTCAGACTAGAGTACTGAAAATTTTAGTTGAGTTTATATTTCAGAGCCTAACACAAACAGCCTTGTTAGTGGGGTTTATGAGGCAGATAAAGCCCAAAGGGAAGCACACGTGGAAAGTGCCATACACACTGAGGAAGTAACAACTTTTTGTTTATCACAGCTTTCATCCCACTGAACCACAGCTAGTGTAAAACACTAGCACGGAGAAAACACTGAGAATGTGATTCCAAAAAGTCTGAAATCATATCCAATCGCATTTAGTGTGTGAAATGTTGTAAATACCAGAAAAAATCCATTTGGTTTTATCAGTGTAGAAATTCCAGTGTCGAAAGTATCACCGGGTATGGTGCAAATTAACAGTAATGCTTTCATTTTTGATTTTGGTTTCAGTTTCAATGAAAAAGATAAATTGTGCGTCAGGTACTTTAAACATCATTTTCGCCAACACGACATTCTACTGTAGCATATCAGCATGCTATAATTCATATTTGACTGTATTTATTCCCTGACACAGAACCTTGCTGAGTTTATTTATAACTCTTGCAACCTCATTCCACACATGGTGTCATATTTTAAACTAAAAAAAATATATATAAATGTCAAACAGATGTGCTGTAAACCAGCAAATGTTTTGTAAGCACTTTGTAATGATAATTGCCTCCGGCAGACAAGTAATCCCCTCAACACAGTTTACAACAAGTGATTGTGCAATCAAGAAAACAAAATTTTGATGTAGCTTTTTAGCTCCTTATATAGCAGTCTCCTGTTATCATAGGATGAATGACAGTTTCTGTGTGACCTTACATGTTAAGCATGAGCAGGTACATGTGAGAGGAGCAACTAATGTAATTTCTGCCAGGAAAAAAGATGGTGTCAAACCCAAAGGCACACATCTTACAGATGATTCAGAAATATCACAATGCTATGATAAATCTAGAAATTTCTGTCGCTTGGAACTATGTGTTCTTCAAGTTCCAGTACCTTCCCATCATTTTGTGTAATGCCAAATCGCTATATGCAGACGCCCAGTCTGAAATTTTTTATGTTTTGGCTCAGGTTCAACAATTTGACTACTCTGTTTTCATCATCCTTTTACTTGCAAAACAATAAGTGGGATAGAAAGGCGGGGGCAGAAATTCAGTGGAAATTACTTGCTGTGCTTCTGTTATTATTGACAGTGACTGTGATTCCTGTCTTCCTTGCACACACACATTAACTGTGTTATTTCACAGCTTTCACTGTTTCCATAAATATTCAATATCATGTCAAAGGAAATTCCACTGGAAAAAAAAATGAAATCATTTAAATTCTTACAGCACACAAAATTGAGTACTAAAAAAAGCTCACACACACACACACACACACACACACAAAATGCATCCATGGAATAACGCCCAATCATTTCAAAGCCCAGAAAATAATCCTCTGCCATGTATTGAAGGCACTGTAATATGAATAAAAATGATGAATAAAATGATGAATAAATGATGATGAATAATGAATGATGGTAGCCCATGGCATGGCATTGGATGGTATTGGATGATGAATGATGAATGGTGAATAAAAACTGTGTAAGCCACAAGTTAACAAACATCTGATCCAGTTAAGAGTCCCTGGAACAAAATCTCTGCAACCTAAATTTAAATGATAGAAAAAGGGAAAAACTGGGTATCGAGTATAAAGGGTAGCATAATACTCTTTAATCTGGTAAAAATCCTATATTTTACACAGAACCATGGAGCATTTATTTAATACCTGTATCAACCATTTCAGTGAAGGTACCCTGGAGTAAGTGTAAAGCTGCAGGTCTCCAGAGATGTTAAAGAGTATCCATCCTATTGCCAGGCCACTGTTAGGGCATCAGTATGTGTTTAATATGAGCTGCAGTAAAATATAGAATATTAGTCTAACGCGGTGGCTGTCTGTTTGGGGGGACCTGTGCGTCAGGGCCAAAAATAAAGGCTCTGTTGGGACACAGTACTGTATTTGTAAACTCGTGGGCCCACGCCCATGGATGGCTCCTGCTCCTGCACGCAAGCGCAGTGACACTCCTTCTGTCAAACATGGCTGTGCTCTGGAAGAAGGAAAAATGCTGAATTGTGTTGGTATATCTCGGGAAAAACATCAGACATGGCTAGATTGGCTGATTATTTTATTGTCGTGGGATACGATCAGGAAAAAGCCGGTAAGTTTGGCGGTGGAGCCTCGCCGGGGCGAAGCTGAGGTTTGTGCCCAGGCCGTCAGTCAGTGTGTGGTGATATTGATGCTACTTTGTGCTTAGCTTAACGTTAGCCACACAGCTACCAGCCGAGCCTGGAAACACTTTCTTTTCTCTCACTAACCGGCCAGATGTTGACTGTAATCTGGCTGGCATGTGTTTACAGATCGAGCACACGCTCGATGGCGAGTCACCAGCAGATGTTTACACACGACGCGTTGTGCTGTTTGACTTGGATCCATCGAAACTTTTCATGGATCCACAATCTCTCACATCCTGTCCCTGTTGGCCGTGGGCTTGTCAGGTCCTGGGGGCAAGTTTCCCTGCCCGCTAATGGGACACACTTTGCTGAACGGAGCTCACTAAAGAGCCTATAGGACGAGTTGTGATCCCTCCTTGGTCGTGTTTGTATTGATGACTCAGTCGAGGTATTGGTGCCAGTGTTTGCATCCATGTTTTGAATTTTTGTTGCGTAATTTGGCAGCGGGGTGGACTTGCACCTTGGCTGTCCCGCACACTCTTTTTTTTTTTTGGGTCTGTTTTTACCCGATTTGATTTGTTGTGTTATATTTGCTTTTGTTTTGTTTTGTTTTGTTTTTTTTCTGGAAGAACTGGAAACTTTCTCATGATGGGCGTAACTTTATACAGCTGCGAGGAAAGGCAGTCCTTGTGCACAGTCCGGTCCCACATTCTCCCTCTCCCTTGTTCTGCAGTGGGACAGGAAGCTCCCCATGCTCCCAGCTGCATGCTGTGCCTCAGGTCCAGCCTCATTCCCGTCATCCAACACAGGGAATAAACTCTGCATCACTTTCCAAACATTGATTAGAGAAATAAATGAACTCCATTAGCATTGCAGATATGCAGTCTTCACATACCTCATAAATAGCTTATATCTCTGCATTGTGAGGGTCCAGTAAGGACTGTTGCTGGAGAAAGTAGAAATATTCAGCTAATCTGCCAAAAGGGAACAAATTAAAGTTCCTAGCCTCTTTTTAGTGGCGTCCATCCAGCACCATGTGTGTCAAAGAGGGGCCAGAGCAGCTGAATCCTCTTAGTCGCCATAGCTTGCTATTCACAATAGGTAAACAGTGTCTTTCATCCGCTCTGTGCATCCCAGTGAGGGCTGACAAATGAATTTTTTGTGCTGCAGGGACAAAATGTTCCTGGCATCACTAGAACAGTCTGAACAGATTCACATCTCACCACAAAAAGACTCAGGGACAGGGAGTTTAATTTTTTTTTTTTTTCCTCCGCTGGCCGCTGATGATGATGAGGTTGACTGTGAAGAGTGAAAGTCTCAGATTGTAGTTGATTAGGGTACAGTCACAGGCTTATGTCTCATCCACGTGTAAGCCCCTGTAGTCCTTCACTCCGTACTGCTTGTCTATTTTTCTTATGTTTTGCTCAGTGTAATGAAGCGTAACAAGCCCTGCAAAGGTACCATTGTTTGTAAGCGAAACTGAAACTGAAAAATCTTAAATGAGTCTTATTGAAATGCAGGGGAAAATGAAATACCACTGTTTAGAGAGGGCTGTCTTTTCCCAGTGACGATGGATACCGGCAGCCAGTCTGGTCACAGTAATGTCCAATAAACAACAGATTTTTCCTGCCCACCTTGCTCATTAATTCAAACCAGAGATTCCTCCGTGGGTCATCACTGAGCCTCCTGCACAGAGCTGACTTTTGCTCCACTGGTCTGACCCAATTATACTAAATCAGTCTGTGGATACCGATAGTACGTGTACCCTTTAATAAACCCCAGTTTTAACTTTTAACATAGGAATAAACAAGGTAGTGCAGAGGTAGGAATACAGGTGGATACAGTACAGTGGGCTTGGAATAATGAATAGTAAGGATAGTATTGCAGAGAGAAGAGTAGAAAGTGCTGTGTGGTAAATACTCTTGCTAAATTCTGATTATCTTGCAGTGGTACAACCTAGTTTCACTGACTTGCTTATATTGCTTGTGTATAAATCCACTCTATGTTTCTCCAGCAGGATGATTTGTGATATTTTCATTGTAAGGCTTACTTGGCACGACAGACAAAAAGTAGAAGTGCGGTGCAACTTCAAATTCTGTAGTTTATTGACATGAGATGAGATAAAGTTTATTAATCCCTGAAGGGAAATTCTGGAAATACAGGTTATTGTTGACCTTAAAATGTATCCCAGGTACTGTTTGTAATTTTAGTGCTTGACTAATGTGAAAATAATATGACCTAAGAGACAGATTCCTCTATTGGAAACCTGATCAGTCTGTTTTCTGACGGCCGATGTCATGAGCTTACAAACCTTGGAAATATTTTCATGTATAATGTTTAAATGTGAAAACAAGGATGCACTCTGTACTGCTGCTTCATATTTTATATTTCACTTTTGCAGTAGGACACTTCCTCTTTACTATCATTGAGTGTATATGGTCTGATGTGCTGTTCATCATAAACTTCTATTTGCCAAATGAAAATGAGGAATTTGCCCAGATGCTTTTCTTGAACAGATTATTGGATGGCTATCATCAGTCTTTATTGAGTCAAACTGTTTTTGGAATGTGTTTCACAGAGAATGGGCCCAGTCTCTACTCTGAGTGACTTTATGGTTTGGATTTTCTGGTCTGGACCTGGGGAATGGCTTATGTAACCTAGGACGATCCTGCAGAATAACAAAAATGATTAAATGGTCAAGAGCAAAATGCTTCCATCTGTTGACTTTTGTGACTGTTTGATGTTTCTAAGTGTCAGAAGATGTGTATCTGTAGAGATGCAAATATTCAAGCCTTAGATGTTGGCATGACCCAAATTCACATGGCATGTCAATGTTAAGCATTATTAAATACTTGCACCAATTATGAGTCCATGCTAGGTCCTGTCCTCCAAAACCTTCCTGAATTGACTTTCTGTTATGACTTTTTAAAGAGTGTTTGTGCTGGTTTTATTAGCACACCCATAAGTAACATACTGTGGGAAAAAAAAAACATCTTTTGAAAAACATCTTCTCAAAAAACCAAATCACAATTTGGACCTATGAGAGCTTTGTGTTTGTTCTTCTTGCAGCATTGTCTGATTGCAACATGGAATGAAAATCTGGGGTTCTTCTTCCCAAACATGACAAGCGTATGTTTTTTAATTTTCTATTTGAACAACATGCTGCATTTCTCATAATTGAAGCTCGTTTTGCAGCGTAGCAACATTTTCACAATAGCAGAATGTTGTTTACGAGGTTGTTGTTCAGTGAAAGGCTCCATTTTTATCATTCTGAACTTTTTCAGCTTTTGTCTAAAAATATGTTTCGTAAACAAGGTTGAACAAAGCGCTGACTTTTGACAATCAGTCCAAGATTATATTTGACAGTTGTTTATATATACTAGGGTGATGGCTAAAAGCCACATGTTAACTTAGTATTACATTTGGCTAAATGATGCCGTAAAGCAAACATTTTTGACTGACTTTAGTGACTGGCTCTTCCAACAGCTGGAGATGTTGATTTCATGTTGCAGATGCCAGATCTTGAAGGGCTGCCATGTGTTGTGGTTGGTTTTCTAAATTATTAGTTATTTATATCAAGTTGAGCAGTCTGTATTATTTTATCAGCAGTAACATAAACACATGTCAAAATGGTGGTTTGCTCATTGCTAGTGGAGTAATCTTTTTTTTTTTTTTTAAACTAAATTAGCAGCATAGTTAGAACTTAAGACTATTATATGTGAACGTGCAGCTTGTAAGTGGTTTCTCCATTTTTCTAGTAGTGGGTGATAAAGAGTTATGACAGCTTCAGCATCATCTCTGATATCAAATACATTTTTGCATAGGGACATTATGAAACATTATGAACTTTTTAAATGCACCTGTGACATGGATTGGATATATACTGCTGTCAGTGACAATACTGTTTTTTTTTTTTTTTTTTACCTATTCTATGCACTTTTTAAGCTTTATCGCTTATACACAGGAGAGACTGTAGCACTTACATTATCTACTATTTTAGAATCTACTTTAGTAGTGAGTAGTTTCAATATGCAACCTGTACAAATGTTGCCATTTCCATAAGAGAATGACTTTTGCAGAATCACAGCCACCAGTGGTTTACTTCACCTTTTCATATCTGTCCTATGACCCTAAGATGACTATAGAGATTTATCAGTAAAGGCTATCAGATCAAGTAGCCATGGGCAGCAAATTTGAGTGTTGTATTATTTTAGCACCAATAGGTTACTTATCACCCTAATGTGAATCAGAGGAAGATGACAGATGTGGGATTGTTTTCCTTCTGTTTTATGTCTTGGATTTGCTGGTTCCACTGATTATTTTCTTTTTACTTCACATTTGGCAGCTTTTCATTTGGATTTAAACTTTGTGGTGAGAGGCATCCTGACCACATTGGAGGAGTTCCTTCCTTTTGTTGCAGAGTTTAAAACTCGTAGGGAAACTCCACCGGCTACTGTTACACTACTTGCATTTTGTTGTTAAGGTGTTATACAGTCAGAGCTTTGTGATTATGCAAACTCTGCTGAAGGTCTTGTCAGGTAACAGTTTGCATTATGAGAGTTAAAATCTGATACTTGAAACAGGTATGTTAGTGGAATATAGTTTAAAAAAATAAACTCTAAAACATTAGGTCACCCCTTTCTGAGTCATGCTGACCATTTCCTCAGTCAGATGAAACTTTATAACTGAATGACTGCAATATTTCTTTATTTCAGATACAGATACAGTTATAATGTTGAACCAAAATGAACTCAGACCTTGTTGTTAACTCAGACAAGTGTCATATACAAACACGTTGCTCAATTGTTTGTTCTTTTTGAAGAAGTGCTAGTCACCATGTATGCACAGTTGCAAATGGGGTGCACAAGAAACAAAGCCTTGAACCACTGACTGGCTGAAAGCATGTGTAAGACAGTAGTAAGTGGTGCTGTGCACAGCTTTTGTCTTTCCTGAGCTGAGGGAAAAGGGCAGTGATGAAAAGATAATTGATTATATAGAGAATTTTGAGAACCTCAAATGTATGGAATGTCAAAATTCAATGCCAAAAACAATGCCAAATGCCCTCGCCATCATCATAGAGGAACATCAACAAAATGTAGTGTGCACTATTTTCATTTTATTACAGCTTCTCCCAGCATTTTGAACTGCTCTTTTTTTTTAAAATATGGTCCATGATGCTCTCTTTAGAGGCCGGATACGGATATTTCTGACATCATCAGCTAATCTCTGATACCCTTTTGCCATGCAAACATCACCACAGTCTATTCCTTTGCATGCCATTCACACAGAACCTCCAGAACAGTTTATATAGCTTCCTGATAATGGTCATCTCATCATCAGGCCATGCAAGGTCTCCTATGCTTCAGCAATGATATTAAGGGGAAAATCTGCTGGGATGTGAATGCTCACTTTTAAATAATAATGCTGTACAGCCCCGATAGAAACAGGTCTATCTTCAAGCTATACAGAACAGTGATGGACTAAAGTGATGAAGAGCTGCTCCATGTGACAACATCTGTCTCAGATATGCTGAAAGGCATTCTGACCACATCTGTGGTAGCTTTATTAGGATGCAGTCACATTTTCTAATGCACATCTGGAAAATCTACACTTAATGTCTATTACACCCCAAATATTTGGATGCAATATATATAACCAAACTTACTGTATATGTATACTGTAGTGGAGAAAATTAAATAAATGATACCTAAGAACTTGCTCCAGAACAATCCACCTGTGTGCATTACTGGGCCAAAATCAGGTTAGATGCTGACGTTAATGTTACGTAAACTGGCAGAGTCCACTGGTGGCCTCTCCATAGATGGTAAAGTAAGCATGGCTGATTTAATCAACAGTAACAGCAGTAAGATAAATCTAGAAGATGAATGGAGTTTTTTTTTTTACCCAAGAGGAGAAACATCTCCTCTAATCAAGTAACACTAACAGCTTTTACTGTGTGGTTTTCCACTTGTTGTTGAGACTATGCTAAATCACACAACTCACTAATAAATCACTACGTTCATTCACGAGTTGGAAGCCAGATGTATCTGTGTGTGTGTGTGTGTGTGTGTGTGTGTGTGTGTGTGTGTGTGTGTGTGTGTGTGTGTGTGTGTGTGTGTGTGTGTGTTGACTTGCACTAAAGGCTGAGGTCTCAGTAGAGTTGGAGAATTCAGATTTATTAATTTTCTGCAATATGAAAAAAATTATGTAGATATTAATTTATAAAATAATTTTTGTAAAGATTCACCGATTAGTCAGTATCGTGTTGTTAGTTTGTAAGTTGTAAGTCATTTTTTTTAACTTGATTCATCTTTTCGATTCAGACACCTATGCATTCTCGTTCTTATGTGCTGACAATTCTGCTGAGCTTTCATTAGCAGGGACCATCAATCCCAGTTCTCCTTTATCCTCTCTGAGCTGCATTAACAAATAACAGGAATGAGTTACATCATGTGACAATCAGTACACAGCAAGAGTGACTCAAAAACAAATCCAAAGTGTTTGGCGTGGTGAAAGGAAAGGCTCCGACAGTTATAGTAAAATGATTCAGTCTGAAGAGCAGTGGGAAAGATAAAAACAAATGTTTCCAGCCCAGTTAAATACAATAAAAGTTGTTTTGGTGTTTACAATAACCTTGTGAAGATCAATGCAGCAGGATGAAAAAATCCTGGTTACATGTTTTAAATGATACTAATGTGGTGGTCCTGACCACTTGTACACTTTCTTATATTCATAAGAAAAACACTGACAAAAAATTTTGTGCGCCCACAAATTGAAAATATAAATCTGTATATACAAGTGTTTCATAAAATAGGCCTTGTGGGAGTAGGCATTGTGTTGTACTGGACTGTGCAATTCTCTAACAGCTTATTCAAGGCTGCTTAGTCTCCAGTTACTTAATTAATATGTCCCCTAAGTCTTTCAGGACAAAAACCTAAATATGCAGATTTTATATAGCTGAAACACAATCCAGTCCTGTATTGAACTGGAAATGAGTCATGCACTTAAACATGATTACACATGGGTTTAGACAGGTTTGTTCTTGTTGTTGTTTCAACGTCTTCTGCCAAAAACAAATAAATAAATAAATAAACTTGATTTTTGGACTTCATCCCCCTTGCGTTTTGCTAGCGGATGTTCAAATTAGCATGTTCCTGTTCAGGCCTGTGTTCCATTATCCTCGCTCATGGGGTTCTTTATAGTTAGCAGGGGGGTAGTATTTAAACGCATGGCTTGTTTTAATACAAGAGCGCAGCCTCGTGGAATGTGAGGAATTTTGTCATTTATTTTCATCCGTGGTTGAAAATTAGAACGTGTAGTACTCGGAGCATGTGATTTCAATTAGAGCGGCTATAAAAGTCCTAAAAAGACGGTCAGACAGGCTGTTGTTCTGGCACCGCTCTCTGTGCAGCATCTGGACACAAGCTAAAGGTAACGCCAAAGTAACCAAAAATAACCAACAACCAAGTCCCTTCTGTTTAACCTAATTTACTTCCTAACCAAGACCCATTCCCCACTTAGTCTCCTCGTGAATAATAATAGTCGCTCTCCTGGACAGGGGTCTAGGTTTCAGGGAGTTGTTGAGGGCTGGAGCCAACCATCGGGGGACCTCATGTCATCATGATGATGTGCAGCAATTCGTTTTTCTGTTTGTTGAAGCAGTTCGCCTTGATTGTGTCTGGTATCTGAACTTTGGCCAGCTGTGACATAGGGGCTATGTCCGCTAAGTAGTTTGCTGCATCATGTATTTGCCTGTGCTGAAGTGCATGGAACAGCAAAATGGATCATGGCCCACTGAGAACCTGATTGAACATTTATTTCTGTATGTCAGTAACAATGCACAGACCAGTTAATAACTGTGATATGTTCAGGATTTCATTAAATATCTTGGACTTAGGAACCATTATAAACAGCTGGGCCATGACACACACACACTAAATGTATATTAAAAGAGCTGCTAACCCAGTTGCGAGGTAGGTGCCCACACACTAACTCTCTCAATGTGCTTCTTATGACTGTCAAAGGACTGCTGGTCTTTCTGTTTACTCAGTGGAAACACAGAGAGCCTGACAGCTGCTGGTTATGGCGTGTTACCTCTGACTACCAGCACCAGAGGAATGCACATTGCTAATCATACTGCACTGTGCAGTTCCGTGGGTCCTCACACTGCCAAGATAGTTTGTATAGTTTTGAGCCAAAGAGGCAGGTAGATAAGTGCACGTTTAAAGGGCATAGATGACATATTATTACATTGGTCTTGATTTCTTTAACAAAATTCCTATATACAGTATCTCTGCTTATCCATATTAGTTAATGAATTTCAATTAAACAGCTACATGTATGTAATCTCTCTTTCTTGCTGTCCCATTTTCCATTGGCTTATTAAACGTGTCCTAACTGTCAAATAGTGACTAAGAGTTTAAAATAATGTTTGGATGAAGTCATGGGGTCAGACAATGCAGATCGACAGAGAGCACATTGTGAAACAGACCTTGAAATGCTGTTTTTGGCACGTTAAATAGGGAACATTTTTCTTTAATTAGATATATTTTCCATTTATTAGCTTTCCAGATTGCTAAAAAGGAACGTTGCAGTCATATATCAATTCCTAAATACATAGTGTGTTGTGTTTGCATTCATGTCAACATGAATTATTACATCCAATTTAGGTTTCATAGTTTTGTAAGACCCAACCATATGGACTCCAGTGGGAAATCTATGAGGGAGTTATTTCACTTGTAAAGCTTTCGATAGTCAGCCTCACAAATCCGTGTGGGTGAAGTTCACTACACCTGCTACAGATCACTACACAGCTGTGTCAGTCAGCAGTAGGCTAACTATGTACTGTATGCCTTCGTGTATTTTACACTGTACGTAGTGTGCTGTGACAAACACAAGACTTTGTATTTAGGCTGTGATAAAATACTAATTAACAAGCTGTGTCTTGTATGTATTTTGGCAACACATTTTAATTCTATAGAATTTAATAGAATTAAAAATATATATATATCACCAATTTGAACATGTTTAAAACATAATTTTTCAGTGAGGATTGTGACTTTTTGTCTGGGGTAGTGACCATAACCAGTACAACAGAGTGAATGGGATTTGCCTTTCACCAAAGAACAGAACAGTTTTAAGTTTCAATTTGGCCTCAACATAATAGGGAGATATGAACATCGCAGTAATCAGTAACAAGACACAGTAGTTGGACGTGCGGCTTTGGTGTCAAATTTGCAGATAGTTTTGTGGGTTTCGTGATTTAACAGTGAAGATATTACCTCTGGTGCCTATTAGTTTAACTCTGATTCTGTCTCCTCCCCAATATTTTCTTGTCAGAGTATTATCACAAATAAATGAATGGGCTTCTCACTCCTGTGATCTGCTGTTATCTGCTTTGTGTTAGTGGTATAAGTCCCATATCTCACACTTGGACCACATTCCTCCAGAAACATCTTGAATTAATCACCCGCCCCCCCACACACATTTTTTTTTGTTGTTTTTTTGCAAATATTGTTGATACAATTGACTAAATGTACAGCTGCCTTTTGAAAAAATAATGAAATGCAATGTATGTTGCTGTAGTGAACAAAAAGTTTGTTTTGGAGCAGTTGGTATTAACCATAATTTGCAACAAGCAAATAATATTCTTTTGTTTAACCCAATCTGTGCATACAATAAATGCCCTATAGAGTGGCTTCTTAACTTGTTCTTATATCATTCCTTTTAAGTCTACCTACAATTAAAGTGGGTAAACAAAATGCATGAGAAGACAACTGTTAAGGTAAAAGTCATATTTGCCATTTGCTCAGGCTGACGGTTGTGTTTTTAGCTCCAAACCACATGCTGGTACAAATAACACAGTGACTAGTTGAATATGCACTTAACACAAAAACAGCACAAAGAATTCATTGATGGAACTTCTCCCTAATTCACTGGAGCATTTAGCTTCACTCATTTAATCGGGCTTCTTGATTCTTTATTTCAAGTGTCTGTCAGATTTGCTTTCATTTTGTTATGTCAACAAATATGGGTCCTTCTTTTTCCAGTAAAGATTGTTCACCATTCACATGTTTTGCAATTAAAAGCACCGTTTAGATTTCTGAGAAATTTCTCTTTTCCAAGAAGCTTTTTTTGAAAGTCCGCATAAAATCATCTTCATCACTGTTTTCAAAGTATATGAATGGCCTTTTCAAAGAAAGGAACTATTAGGAAACCTACAGACTGTTGCGAAATCTTTACACTCCACTTAACTATTATACTGTGGCTGTGGACAGGCATATTATATTTTTTTATATGCTCATATTTTATTGATCTGTAATCTTGCTCTTGATTATGCCTCCCTTTGACTTGTTTTGTGATGTGGTCATATTGAGTCAGACCTAATAATAAGATATATTTTTACATTTCGTAAATTAACTTTGTGTTTAGGAAAGTCTGGAAATGTTTTTAGATCATAGTGTGCTTTTGTTTTTTCACTTCATGTCAGGATTAATCTGAAAGAACTCGATAAAAGTTACAAACATTGACTCTATGGTACACGTCTGGGAAAACAGTCCAATGCAAGATGTCTTGTGGTGTGGTGCAGTTCTTGTTCGTATTATGTACGATTGTTTTTTGATTAAGGAAGTGGGATATTTAAATGGAGGCACTTTTGCACCTTATATATAGTTATTTAAATACATATTGTTTGAGTTTGACTTGTTAGAGCTGACAATTCAAAATTCAAAGCATTTATTGACTTTCTATATGACATATTATATAGTGATTATATGACTTTCCATACTAGTGTAAATAAAAATATTTGTTATCTAATATTGCTGCATACTTTTGCAAACCATGCAATGCCATACACTGAAATTGTAAATCAACATCTTGATAATAATGTATATCACTGAATAACTTTAAATCCCATTTAAAAAAAACATGCAGAGCTCAACATGCCATGATGGTCTGCACTGACAGATGTTTGTCATTATATCTGCAGGTTCAGGAGAGGGATGTGGAAAGATCATCCAGCGATTCCCTAAGAAGGACTGGGAGGGAACTGCCTTTCCTCAGGGGGTGGAGATGGTGAGTGTTAACAACAACTCCTATAAATTCAAAATATTTCAAACTGGGTATACTGTAGTGTCCTGGGTTGGCTGCTGAGATGCTGTCCTCTTAACATCTAACATTAAAAAGATTTTTATTCAATATATGATTGGAAGTACTGTAGCTTCAATAGATCGAGTCAATAGACAATTGCATATTACATTTCCTCTTTAGAAAAGTTAATTATCAATCAGTAAGTGATTAATCACTGTGAAGAGTTTAATCAGTCAGGAATCTGCTACTGTGCACAAATTTGCTGTGGTGATGGTAGTTTTGCTCCTACATGTACAACTTCTACATCGCAAATATTTGTCAAGAAAACAAGAACTCTGGCCTCTCTTCTCCCGTTTTGCATGATTTGATGGCAGCTAGAAATATCTATCTATGTATAATTGACAGACTGGTGCCTGAATGCTTGTATGATTATTGTGGCTGAGACTTTTGCTCACAATTTCATATTGATAACAGGAGAGCAGACAAATATCTGGAACAGATGTAAGTTAATATGTGATGTCCACATGTTGTACAGTGTTTTTCTAGTTAGTGAGTGTCCTTGTCCTTATGACCCTTACCCATTGCCAGCCTCTTGATTGCATGTTTTCTTCCATGTGAAATTTTAATAATATAACAAATATGTGTTATGCTTAAGCATTTTCTGTGCCTCAAAATGACTGATTATCCCCAGGGAATGTTTTAATTGCGCATTTGGCCTTTGGAGCTTGTGCAGTAGATGTTGGCATTTCCTGTTTCAGATAAATTCATTGATTGTTTACTCAAAAGTTTGTTTAAAAACCTTTGCTTATTCACTAATTGGGGAAGCCCATTCTCAGGATAGTTTTTTTTTTTAATGTAATGTCCAGTCTATTATCTGGTTCCCATTGCTGTGTCCAGCCACCTATTCAGGAATATTAAAGGACCAGTTGCTTCTCTTAGCGTTTCTGCAGGGCCACTAAGGAGTTTGTGTAATATCACTGCTCTTTTGTTCTCTTCAGCCAACAACCTTTA
The DNA here is from genome assembly GCF_900324485.2 of Mastacembelus armatus. Lineage (NCBI taxonomy): Eukaryota > Metazoa > Chordata > Actinopteri > Synbranchiformes > Mastacembelidae > Mastacembelus > Mastacembelus armatus. Next base: position 10,361,069 of record NC_046635.1, on the reverse strand, counting down.
AAACACTTAAAAGTCTAGATTTTTGGATTATGTTTCTTTTCTATTAAAAACGCATTTTCAGTTTATGCATCACCAACAGATACAGTACATGTATGGGTGCAGTCAAATCAAGATTTCTTTGTCCAAGATTTACAGGATGCATTGCTGTAGATCCTTAGACCTTTTGTGCCTAAATAAATGTTAGATGTTTTTACTGTGCAGTTGAAGGTATGTTTTGTGTTTGGTGGAAATCACAGAGGGTCAGAAATCCCAACTAGAGCTATATTATTTAAGAGCCAAGTGATACAGAGCAGCGCAGCAGCAGGTGTCGAGGTCAACAGGTTGCATAATATGGGTCAGATATCTAAGCCAAGATAAATAAGAGAGCTAATCTAAACATTAGCCTTCTCCAACAACCCATGTTTAGATGAGGTAATTGTTTTTTCACTATGACAAGATCTTTTGTATAAAGACAAATACAATCTATAACCTGCATTTCATATAGTATAATACTGATTTTGAAATGTAACATTCAATTTTTGTTGGAAAAAGTATTTTTTACAGAAATAGTGAACAAAGTTTTGTTGGCTTTTAAATTGGCAAATGATGACCAAGAGTTATTACAGGAGCAGCTGAAATGTCAAGCTCTGTGCAGACATAGTCAAAGAGATTCTATTATAACGTGATTCTTGTTTATGCAGTGGTATTTATAAGGCAATTGAGGACAAGTGAGGCTGTTATTCCAGCACAAATAGACATATTGTGAGTGGGTGGCTTGAATGGCATGCAGGCGTCTTCCTGTGTAGTTCACTGGGTCTGTTGGTGGCCATCAAGAGTGTCTTGTTGTGGGTTATTGCTTAGAAACGAGCTGTGGTGACTGGTGAAACTATGAAAAATTAAACAATGAAAACATGTCCGGCCAAGGGTCAGGTAGAGTTTTGGGGGTTAAACTTTTATTGATATAAGGCTGAAACCCTAGCGCTGGTCTTTAACCTTTCAGTGACTGAGGGATGAACCAGGATGGCTCTCCCAGCATCATCCCTCAAGTATCCTGCTGTGGTGTCAGAGTTTTAATATAGAAACATTGCCAATGCTTAGCAAAATCTATTACTTTACTGTTTCCAGATGTCATTGAGGTCCTGCATACCAATTTTTTTTTCAGCTGTGTGGGTGTGTGTGAATTGTTTCTATTCCATCTCACCAAAGTGAGTCCCAAATGCTGCTTCTTTATGTGTCAGCCTAGACAGAAATTGAGACATACTGCAATCCCCAGTGTCCGAAGAATGGATAAGGCATAATGTGTCTAATTGAAGACAGGGAGCCCCAGGTGAAAGAAAAGGATGTAATGCTAGCCCTGTTTTTTATGCCCTTTTTGGCAAATACCCTGCATATTTGCTAGAACTTACACAGATTATGTTCTTTTGAAACACAACCACATGTACATGCATTGCATAGAAGACTGGATAACATGCTGAATAAGATTCATATGTTGACGTCTTCAGTTTTAAATGAAAAAAGCACCCAGAGGAGGAGGAATGAGGGGGTTGTTCCAGAAATTTGCTTCTCTAGTGTGTGTGACAAACTTTGGTCAAGAGCCAAATTACTGAAATTCCAACTTTGAAGCTTTAATGAAGATACACCATAGTGTTTAACAGACCCACTAAGCAATTTGCATTTTGACTCTGTTTTCGGCTGGTATGTAAGCCATTATTATTTGCAGATTTCCTCTACTCCATGAAAAAGAAAATGACTCATTTACAAACACTAAGGAGCACATCTGTAGAAAACAGCAGATGAAGCACGAAAAGCATTTTGCGGTCACAACAGACCCCCAGCAAACTAAATAACCACAGATGAGGAATGCAACAAGAAAAAGCGTTTACAACTTGTGTTAGGAAAAATGTGTTTCTAATCTTCCAGGCAAGCGATGATGATAGAAACCTTTCAAATCCTCATGTTTTGTCAATGAGTCAGGCCTGTAGATGGACCTTCCCGTATCAAGACACAATCTCTATGGTACACCGGAACATGTAGAGTTAGTGATACGTTCATGTAGGAGGTTTGCCATGAATAAACCGCAACATTTTAGAATGATGATTACCTAACTAACACTGGTAATGACTAACACTAACATTACCAAGTGACATTATCTCGTACCAGACTGAACACTTTTTGATATGTGCACAATAATATCAGAACAGTCCGTTGAGGAAAAGTACTTCTTACACATTCATTGGCAGATTTCCTTGAATCATACTTATTTTGTTCCCTTTTCTCTGATGAACAGGATATGGATTACGTGACAGAAAAAAAGTGCTTGAGCTGTGGGATTCTTGAAATGAATAATCCAATGAGAATAAAGTTCATTTTAAATAATGAGTTTAATTACATATATGATTAAAAGGACTAATTTGGGATGTTTGTTTCATTACAACATTCATTTTTTTAAAGTTTACGGTACAGCCTACATTTTGTTATTTACATTTACCATCAGATACTTTAAAGCAAAGACTTAAAATCGGAAAACTGCCACAGGGAGGTCTGGAGTTACCTTAGTGTTTACTTACAAGAACTGTGGAGTATTTGTTACTAACAATCACTTCTTGTAGATAACATATTGCCAAATGTGGATTTATGAGTTTCTTCCTTTGTTACTACATTGTCCCCAGTGAGTCCTTTAGACATGTGCTGCTAACAGGCACCATTTTCTTCATGTTTACATTTAATTTGCTATATTAATTAAATGGGTGTAAAATTTGCATTGTAAGACAGCAAAATGGTTTTTAAATTGATCTGATCCATGTATTAGTGATTGAATGGAGTAACGAATACAGAGTCTGCTTTTGTAGATTGCAGAGCTTGTAAATTGTAAATATTTACTGCTAACGTCGTAGGAATTGAATTGAGTACTTTAAAGGTTTTTTTTTTGGTCCTTTTTGATTCACTGTTAGAAATACTGAGCTCATTGATATTTTATTTACCAAATATTGTTTACGTTTTTCAAAGTTATCCATCCATCCATTATCTATACCCGCTTATTCCTAACCAGGGTCACAGGAATCTGCTGAAGCCTATCCCAGCTCTCTTTGGGTGAAAGGCAGGGGTACACCCTGGACAGGTCACCAGTCCATCACAGGGCCACATAGAGATAAACAACCTCACACACTCACACTCACTCCTATGGGCAATTTAGAGTCACCAGTCAACCTGACATACATGTTTTTGGACTGTGGGAGGAAACCAGAGTACCCGCAGTAAACCCACGCAAGCACAGGGAGAACATGCAGACTCCACACAGAAAGGTCCCTGATGGGTTGTGAACTCGGGCCCTTCTTGCTGTGAGGCAACAGTGCTCGCTCGTGCTGCCCTTTTTTCAAAATCAGCTATCCTTTCCACATTATGTGGCCCTTATTAGTCCCACAATGGGGAAATTGCATTACCACCCAAAGTGCACACACACACCACAAAGCAGTGGGCAGCCAGTGCTGTTGGGGGTCCGGTGCCTTGCTCAAGGGTCTCACTTCAGTCGTGGTATTGAAGGTGGACAGGGAGCTGGCTATTCACTCTATCCCACCAACAATTCCTCGACACGAGACTCAAACCTGCAATTTTCAGGCTACAAGTCCGACTCCCTATCCATTAGGCCACGACTAGTATTAGTGACACACTCAACACTGAAAATGACGTTCAGTCCATTACATCTAGTCTAGATGCTTTTGTCATGTTTCCCAGGAGGAAATAGCCCGAAGTCAGTCAAAAAGGATCATTTGATTTGAGGTGCTGATGTTGATGCGCTCTGTGTTTAGGGCTAAGGTGACATGTACAGGAGGAGATCCTCTATCTTAAGGGTCTTTTCCAACTTTTCCCTGCCCTTGCAGCTTCTGATTGGCTGAACACACTTGAACCAGCAGTGGGTATGGCAGGGATAAACAAACAGGTCTGGACTGGAGTTAGATCCCCGCTCTATCTATAGAAAAAATTATAGGGAGGAGAAAAAAAAAGCAATTTGAAAACATCATCTGGGAACTATTTTCTGGCCATATCAAATTTTCAGATTATCACTAATAAGGATAATAATACTGCTCTGATTGAATTATACATTTAATTGTGTTTCATTTTTCAGGTATTAGTTTTAATTGGTGCATACAATTGTTGGCATACAGTATATGCTTTAATTTTCCAGTAGACTGGCAGATACATCATAAAGAGACGGAGACCTCTCAATGCTGTAGCTTAAACGTTCCCAAAGGATTTGTTGTCAACACCTTTACCTTTGCCTTACATTTGCTGTACATTCTCCCTCCCTGATGTGTTTTAGACTTTGTTTTTCGAAGTTTGTAGGTGACCTGTCTTCACCTTTTAAAGTCTTAAAACCTGTAGCCTTAGGTGTATAACAGTGAAAACAGTGGGAGTCTAATATTGAGACTGCCCTGTTTCTAGTCACCACGTGTTGTGGCTGTAGGCGAGACGCTGAAGTACTGAACAATTGTAATCCTGTACTGGTCCAGTCCAGCACACAGTATGTGGTGTGGGTTTTGTGTTCCACTCAGTCAGCTAAGCAAGTGGAGTTGTTTCTCTGACCACATACCATGCCGGTCATCTGCTGGTTCGTCACACTGCATGCTCAAACATTTACAGATTTTTTTTTTTTTTTTTTTTTGGCCCAAAACTAAAGATGCAGCTCGACTGACAGCAACTAAAGCAAAATTACTTTAGTCTTTGCTTTTGCTTTTGATTACCATTCAGTTATTTCAGTCACCATGTTTTTCCACAAGACATCTTGGTTTCAATACCAAATGTCAAATGCAGACGTGGTGGTTGGTGGTGTCTCATCCCTCCACAGCTCCACCAAGACTTCATCTCTGCTGTCCTAAATATGAACTGTCAAGAGGGTGGTCAGTGTGGTAAACCCAAATCCATCTCCATCTAAACAGCAGTGACAACACTAGCACTACAGCTTGTCTTCTCTACAATCTATGATTTCAAAATAGGGAGGGGTACATCCCTTTAATCGTCATCTTCAGGTGCTTCCAAAATTTGTAATATGGTAAATGGGTTTTGGAGTCATTACAAAAAAATAAGCTTTTTCCCTGACTGTTTCTGAGAAATAGGTTTTACACAATTCTATATGTTTTGGATGGTTTACATGCATTTCTAAATATATGAATGCTATCTGCCAGAAATACACTACCAGTCAAAAGTGTTTGACAAATGTGTCCAAAGGTTTTGATGTGACATTATTGCAAATATTGTTTGTTTTGTCTGCAATACATATAGTGAAATACAACATCAACACATACTGTATGTACTGTTTTCTTCTGACAAAAATGTGTAGACATTAAATTTTATTGAGATTTCCTCTTGGGGCCCAGCTTCCTCTGATGAAGGAATTTGACCAGACTTGACCAGACTGTAAACATTTGTATCATTTCTCTTGTCTAGAACCTTGACTCCTTGAACTCCTCCCTTTCCCCCAAATCCCTGCTATAATGAGGCCCATGTCTTACACTTCCAGGAAGGATGCTCAAGATATTCAGAAACTGCTGGTGGAATGTGATTGGTTGATGTGAGTGCTGGGTTTGAAGAGTTTGGAGAAATTTTAACAAAATAAAGGGATTGTATTGCATATTGTCTCAGATTTGGCTCATCAGATTTTGGTCGATATTTGGTTCCAGTATGACCTCAGGTTTTGTACTTTGGTCATTTTCAGTTCGACTGAGAAATGAATAGCCCTTAATGCTGTGAGGAGTCATTCATCTGGCCTTGTTTTCTCAGCCGGTTGGATAAGCAAATTATGACAAAGCTTAACTGCATTGCTCATAATCAGCAGCCTTGGTTAGTCAGTTTTGCACTTCGTGCCAAACCACAGACAAAAGAATGTGGCTTAATTGTGCAGCTTGATTGACTGACTAAAGTGGCCATAACTTGACATGTCGTACTGCACGTCAGTCCTATGATGTTTGTAAAACTATGAGACAAAAACTAAACAGTGCATTCCTGTTAGCAGGATGCCGTTCTAGCCCAGGGGAGAATGCGATCATGTGTTTGTCAGGAAGATCCACACATGAGTAATCAATGCTTCGTGTTCCAGTGAAGCTAAACACTTCAGGAAGCAAAGCTAGAGCTGTCAAGCAAGCAGGACTTTTCCATGCTGGAAAGCACTTTGCGCTCACCAGGAAATGGGAATACACAGGATGAAATGAAGCCACAGTACACTGGAGAAGTTTAAGCTCATCATACACAAGATGAATTACAGTAGAGGCTTCTGGTCTTAATGGTTTATTGTTTATATGTGTAGTTATTGTAACTGGCACCAGTAGTCAGATAAGCAGGTCAAAGAGCAAAGTTTTCTAATACCCGGCCATCCTGTACTTTTCCTCCTTTCCATCTAAAGAGCTGACTGGCTCCTAACTTTCTCTAACTGGCTACTGGTGAATGGCCCAGTGGCTGATGATGTAAGTTAGATTCTTGCATCTCCATATTTACATTTTCAAATATACACATACTAGTTTCCTACATGTATGTTGTCCCTCTGTCTGTGCAAAAGAAGTTTTTTTTTTTTTTTTTTTTTTTTTTTAATATTCTGATATTTGCTTTTTAAAAAAATTTAGTTGTCATTCAAATATTCCAGCAAATCAAATTTTTGTTTATGCGGAGCTAAGGTCTAAATCGTTTAGTTACACAGGAAAACAAAACTGAAGTTTTAAAGTGAGTGCACTGTACAATGGATAGGATGTGACATCTTACACCTGTGTTCATTTCTGACAACTAGCAGTGAAGTAGGAACCATTTTCATTATGTGTGGCTACTCTCAGTGTGCTGGGAAATTATTCCAGGCCTGTAAAAAAAAAAAAAAAAAACAAAAACAATTCTTGGAGTGCATTCGGATATGATATGATATCTTTAAAGAGAGGATATGAGGTTGGACATCATGTTTACGGTACATCACAACAAAACATCCCTGATTGTTTTAGAACAACACTATATGTGGAGCTCATGTGGCCAAGTGCCAGGTTTTTTTTTTTTTTTTTTCCTCTTACTAATGGTCATGTGCACGTGAGTCTTCTGTTCCATTGACACGGTCATGGCAGTCCGGTTGTGACGCTCTGCTTGTGTCAAGTTGTACCCCTTCAGAGGAATAGTTTAAATTTTGATGCCACCATCTAATAGCTGATTGTGTGGCTTCTTGAGTGGGAAATATTAAATTAACATGTTTAGTTGCTGGCTGGGTTATGGTCTTCACATAAAACATTTTTGTGAGTGAAGCTTTTTTTCTTTATGCTTAATTTGATATATAGTGTACTGCACAAATTTATCCTTCACACTGCATTAGAGGAGAGGAACTATACTTGTGGTTTAAAATGAGCTTGTTAAGGGCAGAAGTGAAACTGAGAGCCACAGTGAATTAATTTAGCCAGGGCCCCCACGAACAGGGGAGGAAGCACCTGCTCCACAGCTAGGTCACTATCAGCTATTATGTTAGTGTGCTCTTAAGCCCGGGGCTCAGCAGTCTGACGCAGGACAGCCATTGTACTGATCTACAACCTCAGGACAAAGATGTTTACTCTGCTCTTTCATTCATCACTCCATGAACACAGACGTGTTTTGATCTGTCGTGTTTACTTTTTACAAATTAAATAAAGAATCAGCCTTGTTTATCTTCAGCTGATGCAAGTTTAAAGAATCCTATAGCAGTGTGGTAACACTAGGCAAATAACCAAAACATAGTAAGTCTGGGCTGCTAAACTGGTGTAGGAAGATGCAGGATTTGTTGATTTTAAAATAAATGTATTCAGTCTGACCACATTTTAGGTGCCTCTGCCTGGTATTCTTGACTGAGACCAGTCATGTACTATAACATGAAGCACAATAAGAGGCACCTAAAATCTATTGATCTTACTGTATTTGGTACAAATTTGCTACAAATTGACCTTAAGACCAGTATTTTACCATGGCTGTCAGAAATGCCCAAATCATTGTGGTTTTTTGTAGTCTGCGGCTTCAATGCATGCACATTACCCGGTATTGGAGCTTAACAAAGCCTTCTTATTTACATGCAACATAACATTTGTTCCACTTAGTAGTCATTACCAGTTATCAACAATTTACTTAAGCTAAGTGTATCGTTGTTTATTGTACAAAGCCAACCACACTGTGTAGCCAGATATGTGAATTTAAGACACCTCACATGAATTGTGAAACTCTGTAGCTGTTACATTCTTTTAGCATAAATGTAATGTTGAGTAACAAAGGCAGGCATGCTCATATGCAACAGGTCCATCTTTAGCAGAATTCATTGATTATTTTTTCTCAAATGCCATAAGCATTACACAGTTTCTATCGCTGCAATGGGACTATATTTTGAGTTCTGCTTGCATTTTATACTATTCAGGTGGCTTTAATATGAATTTTGTCAGTAGAACCTACTATTAAGCAGTGTCTGGAAAACCCATGGACTTTCCACGGATGCTTAAAGGGAATTTTGCTGCCTTTTTGTTTTTTTTCGTACCAGATATTTCCCTGAACTATGATTCAACTCTTTTATGTTTGGGAGATATGGTGGTTGTTGACCTACTTTTGACAATACCAACACATAATGAAGTCCATGGAAGGTTTGGTGCTTCCATGCCAACTGTAAACATCACACAGGCTTGTTTTAAAGAGTAAGGATGCAGGACGGGATGAGCTGATGTGACGGTGGATTGACTTAAGTCTGATTCTCTAAAGGATCTGTTTTATTTCTGTTTTTGGGTTGCATGTGGTGAATTGGCCATATGTTTTTAATTTATGCTTTGTTTCGAAATAAATTGAAGTATTTGCCCTGAAGTGAACAAATCGTCCCCAGGGATCTTCGGGTTCAGCGGAATTGTCCATACATGCTTGTTGCTGCTCTGTGAATGGCTTAACAAACTACCCTTTACATCTTTGCTAAAAATACATGATATAGTAGGCTGTCTCTGGTGTTGCATTTCCTACACATATGGCATGCTTTAATTTGTTGGAATGTATTGTTTGCCATATTTGCTGGAAGGCTGTCCCACTATTTTTTTTTTTTTTTGATTTACTGTGGTCCATTATGGTTGTCTAAAAATATCTCTAAAATATACCATATGTGCCTGGTATTGCATAACTATGCAAATTGAAGCCAGGAGTGTTGGTGAATGTGGGGGAGCAGAGCTAAGGAATGAAACTGTGGAGTGGAGATGCTACCCCATAGAGTACTGAGTGATGGCACAGTAAATTGACTCATTGCAACCACTAAATATTATTTGGATAACTGTGCTATTATGGTCATTTTTCTGACAGTTTTGTTTCCTATTTAAATCTCACTGACACTTATTGAAAGAGGCAAGTGAGGGAGGGAGGCTGCTCCACCCAAAGGGGGACCAAACCACTCTGTGTTGTTTTGCTGCTCATCCTGCAGACCTGAGCGCTGGGCAGGCAGCAAGCCATTGACCTTCCCACCCCCTGGCCAGTCCCTCTCAGGCCCCTGACACCTTACACTTCACTTTCCGCCATTGTGCTGTCTTCCTGGCATGTGCCTTTTCTACACAAATGGGGAAGGAACAAGTGAGAAAGAATAGGTTGATGGAAGTACACACTGTAGCGCACATCTGTGACTAAGTTTTCCTGACCACATCATATTGGCAGTGACTTTACATTCAGGTTCCATCTACAGTTCACTTCTATTACATGAAAGTTTGAATAGTTATAGATGCTTTTTTCCCCACATCTTTTCCTTTCAGTAACAGCTGTTTTAAGATTTGAGATTTTTTGGCAATATGTTTACTTATTTTTGAGGTTTGCAGTTGTTTTGACATTTATGTTATGTTATTTCTTTTAGTAATGTTTTCTTTTTTTTCTTCTATTCAGTTTAGGGAATTTTTGCTTGCATCTTGATCAAAGAAGATAGCTTGGTCTGCTGTAAAAGAACAATCTGATGTTATTTGGTTTTGCAACTCAATGAACTTACGAAATAAGGTGTTTTCGGAAAGCAATTGTAGGATTTAGCTCATTTATGGTAAGACTCTTAAAAGGTTTTATGACTGTTCAAAACTTGTTTGTATTTCCTTAAGTGCTGGACTCTGACGGGTTGGGACCATAATAAAAACACAATAAAGTTGGTTCTATGCATGTTTCAGATGTTTCATACCAGAAAAAACACAGCTGACACAGGGAGAGACCATTCCCTGTGTTGCTTTGTCCTGAGTCATCTTCAGTAACGGGTGCTGTCCCAGTTATATCTAGTCTGTGCAGGCCTGACAAGGCATTAATGTCTCACACTATAGGAATGCGGACCTGCCCTCGTCAAGCAATGCCCTGTGTGTGTTGGTGGTAGGGTGGTGGTTTTTTCCGTTTTTATTGGTGCTGCTCCTTTACCACTCTGCTGTGACGATACTTAGCAGGTCAGACTGCAGATCCAGTGTCGCTGTCTGAGTAGGTGAATACTTCAGTTGGAGCAGTCCACTCTTTGACATCAATGCAGCAAGTGTGTCCCAGAGTTCCTTTGTCACTTGACTAAGGTCTAATTTTGGAGCAGGAATTGTGTTTTGTCTCTGCTGGTGGGTGTGTGTGCGTGTGTGTGCGCGTGTGTGCATGTGTGTTTCCCACATATTGCACCTGTTGCACTGCATTGAATTTGTGTCATGTTATAGCTGAATGTACAGTACAACTTGTGTCTGATGCTGTCAGTCATCACTTCCACTTGTGTCCTCAGCTCTGCTTTCTGGTACTCTGTCCAGTGTCATTCACTGCTTTTGGTCACAGAATGTAGCACACACTGCTAATTTGCACACACTAATACACTTACACTTAAAAAAAAAAAAGAAAAGGTTCCCTCTCTATTACTCATTCTTCATTTTGATTCTTATATGACATCATTCACTCTGCCCAGTAGTTCTAGCCTCAGAAATGTGAACTTGTGTGTTTATATCCTTATTGCATTTTGCATTTGTGTTAAATTTAAAATGCTAATCATTTTCAGAATTCAACACAGCCCTTCTCAAATTTCACTAATTTTGCAAAAAAAATTCTTCTGAAATCATTAAGACGGTCAACCTGCTTCACAAGCAAACAAATGCAGCACATGAACACAGTTATCTACGACACATTGTTGCAGATACTAAAAGTCTTGATGAGAGTCATAAACAGATATTGTTGCATGGAAACATGTTTAAAGGCTTAGTAACATCTTTTAATAAAAATGCAATAGAATGGAATCCGTATTTGTCATAAGTTATTAATCTTGTTTTTTTTTCACTGATCTGTTGTTTTTGTAATGTCCTTACTGGATCCATTGTGATATTGAAGCTAAACAGTCATTCATCTTTCACTTTGACATCCTTATACTGTATTGTGTGCACGATAGTGTCAGTAGTCTGTCTGATGCTTGTTGTTTCTGAATAAAGTGAAGTTTTTACTGAACTCCCTAAATTCTCTGTGCCAGGACTCCAGTGTCTCTCTGCAGCCCTACAGGCAAGATAAGGCTTCAAGGGAATATTGTTTTAATGTCAATTAAAGCAAGTCAGTTCATCTTCTCACCATTGAACCTCCGTGTGCTCTCTCTATCTTGCTCCCTCTTAAAGTTAGTCCCCCTTTCACACATGCACTCCTGCACACACACACACACACACAGGATGTTGTATCTCCTGTGATCTTCAGAGCTATGCAGCCCCATAGGTGTTTATCTTTTTTTGACAACAATGAATGGAATAGTTGAAATAGTTTAGGACAGGATCACTGTTATCCATGCTTGTCCTTGGGTGCTGTCTGGCCTGAGCATATGTGCACACACACACCTCTCCACAATGCAGGTTTACCAGATTTCCTGCGAGCTATTGTATCTGCTGAAAGATTGTGGCATCCCCCCCGACACCTTCCTCTCCTAACCTTCCTTCCTCTCTGCCGCTCTCTTTTTCTTCTTCTTCTCTTTCTCGTCTCCTCTCCTGCTTCAGATATGCTACCTTCTGGTATATTTGTCTTTGGCTGTACACAGATCCATCTCTACATTGGCCCATCTGTTTTTGCCCTCACCCACCTCTGCTTTACCCAGTCTCCTCTTTTCCTCCATGTGTCCTGTGATCCCCTGTGTAACCCCTGCGGAGCAGTCTAAACACTGTTGTTAAAGCCAGGCTAGTTGGCCTTCCAGCAAAAACAGAGAGAGATCAGACACAAACACTCCACCCTCTGACCAAATGCCTCTCTTCTCCCATATACTTCCACTCTGCTGTCTTGTATGCCCGACTAGTTAATACATTTCACCAAAATTATCAATAAACCTCATTGCTTTTTTGTTTTGCTTTTACTATTTTTAAAATTAGGCATTTCATGTGAAAGTAATATTTTCAATCAACAGTGTTGTTGCATGAGCACATTTCTGTGAAATTGAAGTCTCCATCTATAAAATCAATTTACTGATGAACTGGCTAAGCACTGTATCAGAAAAGCTTGGTTTTTTCCACACATCACAGATGGTTTGTGTCAGGATTGGTTATGACTCACACTGTTGCTTTGAGACCTAAAACTTGTTGTAGGATGCTTTTTGTTATGGTAACAGTCTTTCTGACTTTCTGTGCCCATAATTTGCTAAAAATGGCTCAGTTTTGTCATGCATCAAAAATCGGTGATTTGTGTTATCCTTTAAACCCCAATAAAGAGTATTTGGCAATATTACTAATTTGTTATTCCAAGAACATTTTTGGTAAAACTTGCTCATGGAGAATTGTATTATACTTCACTATACGGCCTACTTGTTTACTCACTGGCAAATTTGGCGTGTGTGTGTGTGTGCGTGTGTGTGTGTGACAGTTTAAACAAAGGATAATAATATATAATAATAATTTTTTTTAATTCATCTTCTTTTATGCTAATACATAATGTTTAACTATTAGTAACATATATTAATATTTTATATTTGCCACAATTTAACCTCACAACCTCAATTTAATCTATTTTGCAAAAGTTTTTGTGGGAATTTTTCCACTGGTCTTTGCCTGTTAATGAGCTCACACAGTTTTGCCTGATGACTTTCAAGGAAAATAAATAGTGAACATGCCACTTCCCACTCTGATGAGCAGATGTAATTACTGCAGTGAAACAGGACATCCTGCCTTTGCTCTCTATGGGGGCATTAGAATTGGAGTAGCTATGCTGGCGCCCTGTCTATTTAAGGTTTGAATCTCAAAGGGCGTTAGAACTATGGACTTTGTAACTGTAGCTTAAATTATTAAAAAGTACATGTCCTGTCTAAAACAGATGATGCATCGCACACACATTTATTACTGGTGCTGCACTGTTGTACTGTGTATGTCTGATTTATCCTCTGATACTCTCATGCACTTTCTTTGATTATCTTCTCAGTTCTGCCAGCCTGGAGGTTGGAGGCTATCCAGGGAGAGGAAAGCACCCACCTTCTTCACTGTTGTGCTGACAGATATCGATTCAGACCGACACTTCTGCTCCTGCCTCACTTTCTATGAGGCTGAGGTCAATCTGCAGGTAAGACTGCAATACACACGGATTACACACTGGAGGGTCACGTACACTGTACATGCTAGTACTTGGCCTTTGTGTAAGTTTTGTGTTGTTTTTATTAATGCATTTATTGTTTTCTTTTTTCATAGCTTGAACATTTTTAGGACCACAGGTTCCATATCCCAGAGTTCATTGGGGTGAAGGTTTTCCATCACAGGGCTAACACAGAAAGTCTTGTATAAATAAGAATATGTTAGTCTCCTGTCCTCCAATTGCACAGCTGCCTTAGGATTGTCAGCAGGTGGAGATACAAAGCAATGTGAGCTACACATTGTGATGTGTTTCTAACCACTGTGCCACTGGCCTCTTTGATCCTGATGGAGTGAAGGTATAAATATAAATATTTCATTTTTCATTTCTGCAGACAGCTGTGTATCACATCACTGCTGAACAGCTGGATTCTTGTGTTCCCTGTAAGCCTCCTTAAGATCATCCTGATGAGCATGAGGTCACATTCATCCTTGTTAGTCTCTCATGAGAGGCCATCAAGGATGTTTGTGTTGGGCAATCTGATTGTTCTCATTTTCTCTTTTCCATTTTAGGCTTTATTGTTTTGTTTTGTGTTTTGTTTTTTTTTTGTTTTTTTTTTTTTTTGGCACTTTTCTAACTTCTAGGGATTTGTGTTGTCTGCATGATGTCTTCCAGAATTTGAGGCACTAGAAGCAAAAAAATAAATAAATAAAATAGAATAAAATAAATTGTGAACTGGCTCAAGATGCTGTTATGAAAGAGACAACGGACCTATGCTCCCCTCCAGCGTTTTGTATTTGATTTACTCATGCCTTACAAGATTGTGTTTGATTACAGATTAGTGGTCACGGCACAAATGTTCAAAACCCCTATAAATTATTGATTACAACAGTTTTGTTTGGACAGGATCATTTTTATACTTATGAATAGTTTTGTTAATGTTGCTCCCTCCCAAAAGCCCACGGAATACCAAGCTAATTGTTTCACTGTGTTTCTCTTTGTTAGAGGCCTTAAATGACTCCTGTCGCACTGCCCACTGTGACCTCACATCCTTTCACATGTGGAAGGCAGTCATCGATGACATTCCTGTTAGATCAGCAGATCATTTTCAAGTTCAACAAGGACCCCAAAACCTGGAGATATATAGATCAGTTTCCAGTCTTGGAAAATGAGAAAAATAATTTTAAAAAAATGAATCAAATGAAATATGTCCTGAAAATTTTTACTGTACAATTTACTGTATCTTCTCTGTTTTGTGAAGGACATATCATGACTGGCAGCTAAAGTTGGGGGGTACCGTATGTTAGTGGGCTTTTAAATTCGCCCCATATCACCTGAAGTTTATGAAGACAGCATATACTTTCTGAAAATAAAAACTTTAGATAATATCACTATTGAAATGTAATCTGATGAGCAGTAAAGGTCAAATTCATACACAAATTTTAGCTGTAATCTTTACTATTGAACGTTTTTAGCAAAGCTACATATAAAGTTGCTATAGTATTAGTTGTCGTCCTCTAATTACAGAGCCATTTATTAGCACATACAGCATCATGAAAAGGCTCTAACATAAAGTGAGGAAACATTCCGAAATAATGTCATGAGTAGTTTTTATTTATTAGTTAATTCCAAAAAAGCTCTGTGGGGGGTCACGCCATCTGTTTCAGGACTTCTTCTTGTCTATGAAGATAGTTACTGCCTCTGGCTGCATATCTGGGTTCACTGTCATGCAGCAGGATGGCTTTGGGTCCAGTCAAAAACCTCGCTGATGGCGTGTGTGTGATGAATAACAGTCTAAGCTTCTCAAATGACCAAACTTTTTCAGAGTACTGTGCATTTTAAACGAGTCTTCCACCTGGATGAACTTGTTAGTGTAAGACACCATCCCACCACGTCCGAGCTGACATACCAGCCTTATGTTGCTGAAATTGTTCCCTTATCATTTATTAAATAATTTATGATTGTTTATAAATAATTTCTGGGGATGAGTAGGAACCCTGTTAAATTTGAAATGCAACTGTGAATGAGAAATAGACAGCACAAGAGTCACTTTGGTGGAATGTCCAACACTGTAGTAGCACATCCATTCCTCATCAATTAACCACTGAAGTGTGAATCAGACCATGATTACACAAACTTTCCCCATTGTCAGAAGAGGAAGCATTTGGGGCAAATTGTCACATTAAAGGAGGAAATAACCAAAAATAGCCTGGTTGTTGACTGTCATGAGGTCTCTGTGGGTGAACTGTCATTGCTCGTCACTGGTGGGTGAAGTCTCCCAGCTAATCGAGTTGGCGACTGCACACCAGTGGATGATCCTCATTTAGTATTGAAACTTTAATCCTCCTCCGTCTGTTCTCTGTCCTCACCCACAGTCACACACTAGCTCAGTATGAGTTTTTATTAACAGCAGATTTAAACTTGTGTGTGGGGCCAAATGTTTTCGTAATTGTGTCTTTGTTTACTGTTATGTAGGGACTGGCAGGGCTATTAGTAATAACTGCAAACCTTTTTTCAGACATACTTCACATTAAATGTTTACGTTACAGTATGTCTGTACAGCAGGACGGAATAGGCTGTAATGACAGTACTTTGATAACAGATATTTTGTGTTTAATCACAAATTGTGGCACGTAATTACCAGGCTTGATAGTAACGGGTTTCCACATGGAATATACCTCTTTTTTTTTTTTTTTCTTATTTTTTGTTCTTTTGGTGAGTGTAAGCAATTAGATAATCATACAGCCAGAGAAAAACTTAACCGCATCATATCTGTGATGCCAGAATGTCTTTTAAACTTTGCTGCACAAACTCCCTTTCTGTCTGGGTGTCTTCTTTTTTTTTTTTTTTTTATAGGAAGTTCAGCATTGTCAAACAGGTTGTCGGAGTTGCGCAGTGCACCCGAAGCAGGAAACTGTGCAAAATACTGTACAGTCACACATTGATATACACGTCCTGTGAGCTTTCCATGTTTTAGAAAGGAGATATATTCTGATTTACGAAGTACAACATTGCTGCTAAATTTCACAGTACTCAGTACTGTAGCTATTATTAGGATTGTGCGATGTCTAATTTTAAAAACACTTCAATATAGGCTTTAATACATCTGTTTTGAAAATACACACGCCTGCTGTGTCATGTCTTTCGCTCTTAAACACTTGTGTCTAAGATAACAGTAATTGAGATGTTCGTGTAGGATAAAAATACATTTGACCAGGACACGTGGATGCTCTGTGTGTTACCATTTGCATTGTGAGGATTTTAACCTATAAACCTTTGAATTTGATAGACTCCCCAACCACAAACACCAGCTTTGTGATAATTATTAGATTAGTCTATATTTGGTCTTGCCCAGACATCATGTTTCTGCAAAATAAACATTAGTTCCCGGATTCAGCCTATGACACGGAACATCTTGAAACGTGAGGGTGTTTTAACAAACTTTACTCTCTCATCTGACATTCTTATCTGCTTAGTCTGTTTTCAGGGCAATCCAGATGGGCAGTAGAAGAATATGTTTTGTCTAATAATTAAACCAAATCCTAAAAATAATTGCGAAATGTGACCCCCCCATCTGAATGGGTTATTTTGATCCCATAGGCCTTGGTCCTGAGATGAAGAAGCACTCATGGCATGTTTTCACTGCCTGGAGAAATATACCAGATTGTGATAAGGGCTTTAGTTAGGAATGAGCACCAAGAGGTTGGTTAATCAGTGCTCTGATAAAGCTCAGAGATGCATGATGGAGACAATTAAAACCACACTGAGACTGCTGCTTGTACCACAACCTTGGTGCTATGATAACAGATTTAATCATGGCAAAATTGACTTTATAGTGTACATTATGTTTAACTTATGAAAAACTGTTCACCCATAATGTCTGGCTTTTTTTTCTTTAAATGTCTGAATGCAGTTCTTTTTACAGTTGTTATACTTTCCCATGGTTAATTTGTGCTTCTGGTACCTACAATTACTTAGGAAACCTATCCATGGTAGAAGTTTATATGCCTATGCTTGTCTTAATGTGTTGTCAGCATATTTGGTGTTTTGCTTTGTTAGTATGTGACTGTTAGAGGGAAGCAAAATTCACGTGAACTCATTGTTGCCTCTTATCAAAACAGATCTCATGTGATCTTTGCCTCTTTCTAGAAAAGCTCTTTTATTAACCTCATTGTTATTTTATATAATCTGTACAATCTATTCATATCATTCTTTGACTCCATTGGGATGAGCAACTGTGCTGAATGGAGACAGATTGGAAAAAATACAATAAATAGTCTAAACTTTTATAAATGTGTGTCTCCTCTCTGGAGACAAATGAAGATGTTTTGATGCGGAATCTGTGACGCTGTCTGACGCAAGAGTTTCATCTTAGCTATTTTTGTTTTGTAGGAGGAATGCAAGTAACTTTCCACTACTATTTTTAAGCCTATTTTACAACACCTCCACACCCAAGTGAAAATGATAAATTGGTTGTCCAACCATAAACTTTTACAAAAGGTAAAAAGGCGGTTCATGAAGCTAAGTTTCTGTATGCATTGCTCAGTGTGATACAGTATATTATCACTGACCTCTGTTTATGTTGGGGTACATTAGAATATTTGCAAATAACACATGGGGATACGTAACGCATGCTAAACATAGTGGACAATGTGATGAGTGATGTATTCACAAGCTAAACCAGGAGCTCAGCAGTGCTGGCATCTTCTTCAGTACAATTTAAGCCTATAGTCCATGGCACTGTGTTGAACTCTGACTGAAAAAGCTTCTTTTTTTTTTTTAATGTTTCAGGGATCAAAGAGTATGGAGGCTGATGGAGATGAAGATGAGGAGGCAGAGGAGGATGGTTTGATCCAGCCAGCTCAAGTGTTTGCACCAAAAAGTCTCATTCTCGTGTCCAGGCTGGATTATCCTGAAATATTCCGGGTAATAAGAGACCATGTGATTTAATCTTAATTAAAACATTTTTTTTCTCTTCATTGCTTTCATCTCACGGTTTTGAGATGATCTTTGCAAAAAAGATTGAGTTGGTTTAAGTTTGAGCACACATTTCAGTAAGATGAGTGAGGTAGAGAAGCATAAGCACCTTTGATCCTTTCATTACAGACTAAGATAATCAGTTTCTGCAGACTCACATTCAGCCATGCTATATATGTTAATAGGTTCTCTGCAGTTAGTAAGGGCTACTGGGATAAACTGAGCTATTAAACTTTACCTAAATGGGACTAATCAAACTTATTGTTTTTTGTCTTATCACCTACATAGCATAAATGGAGATAATACAGTAGTTATCCTCTGCAGATGTGCGATGTGTTAGTTGTGTTTTGTGTGTTTTTCTTCCAGGGTTGCTTGGGTCTGATCTACACAGTGTACATCGATAGCCTGAGTTTCCCTTTAGATGGTCTGGTGGCAAATCTCTTTACTTTCCAGGTTCCTGTTGCTGGTGGATCCCAGGTAAGTCAGTACCACAGTCTACAAGACCTCACCCCACCAGTAGAAGCAAAGTAATGTAATCATACATAACGTAATGTCCTGTAGGCCCAATAAAGCCCGGACTTCGACATCAGTCCATGTTTTATTTATTTAATTATTTTCCTTGTGTGGTAATTTACATAACTAATATTTACTTCTAAAAGTGCTGGTTGTTGGTGCTGAATTGTCTTAGGTCAATGTTTGATGATTCAGTGTATTCATATTTCACTCATGATTACTATTTTACTTTTGAAAAGTACCTATTCCAAAATAAGACCTAAAAAAGTTCCCTAAAACAGTACTCTATTATAGTTCTCACTTTGTGTGGTGCGGACACACAAAAAAGAGGAACTTCCTCTGAATGTTCTACGAACTATAAAAAAGTCTGAAAGTGCCTGCTGTTATGCCACGGACCTGTTCTTACAGGGGCCAACGGATCCAGACCAGGAAAGGGATTAAAAATGGTTGATGTAAACCTTTTCTACTTTGAGGCATTGATTGTTTTGTGGAAGTGATGACTAAGGCTTGAGAGTGCAGAGACTAAAATGATTTATGTTTGCTGTGCTGCCAATCAGGAATGTCATTTTTCAGATGGTGCCAGAGATTATTGTACAGCCAGTAATTTTCTAATACTAATACTACATTTCTTTCCACCATGTTACTCAGACCAAAATACCCCAGCCATGCGTGGGGCTGAAGACAGCAGAGCTTTTTAGATGCCGTCTAGAGGAATTTATTCAAAATGTCGGTGCATTAAGATCTGAAAAAGAATTTTGTTTGCTGAAGTTTAGTGTCAGACAGTGAGGCTGGAAATGCAATGAACCAGGCAATAGATTACTTCAAACTTTAAAAACCTCTGGAGCCAAAAATTGTCTCAATCATGCTGGAAAATTATTGTATGTTTACTGCTACCATTGGGGAGAAATCTTCATCGGTGAGCTGAAAATCAGATTTTGTTTTAAACGATGGCTAATGTACTGTAAGTGGAAAGAATTTGCCCTGCTCCATGTTCTTCAGGAAAATGCCCCTTTAAATGCCAATGCTTAAGTCTGCCTTTAGGCCAAGAATCAGCAGCGGAACAGACTCTGTTGTAAAGGTAGCACCTAGTTAAACATCTACAGTAGGTATGTCAAGAATTGTTTAGATGTTGATGCTGCAACGTCGTTTTATATTTTAGATTCAGAAAGTACTTAATAGAGGAATTGAGGTTGTCTTTGGTGACAAATAAACTCAATGAAATTCAATTTAGTCCTGCAGCTGCACTGTCTGTGTAGCACTGAACATCTGTCCTCTTTATTTATTGGATCTGTTGGATCTGCTGTCAGTTGCAGTTACTGCAGACATGATGGCCATGACAAAATGTCCAGGTTTGTTTTCTGACCTTTGCTGCTGTTGATTGATTTTTTTTTTTTTGTTTGTTTGTTTGTTTGTTTTTATTTTGTTTTTTTTTTTGCAGAAGCTGTTTAGCCTGGGAGCAGGAGACCGACAGCTCATCCAGACCCCTCTGAATGACATATTGCCTGTGACATGCAAGAGTGTAGCTCTGCTCTTCCAACAGCTGGGTGGGTACAAGCACAACAACAACTAGTAATCATGGGACAGGAAGGAACTTGAGTCAGGACATGACTTGTTAGTGACTGTATTACTCTATCTCAACCCTGGACTGTTGCCGCGTCATTTATTTGTTACCAACATGAATCTTTCTGCAGAATTTATTGAATTAACAGAAGCTTTCTGCTGCAGGTTGTCACATTTACACAGTACCTGCTTGTGGGGCATTTTGTAGATTGTTTGTATTGTTGGCTGCAGAATGCTTGTCATATTTATATTACTGTCATCATCAGCTTAGTTAATGAAATTAATTCATCTTCTTAGTTTATTAGATTTTTAGAGGATATATTCTACTTTGCTAATTACATGGTGATAAACTCCAATACTGTAGGATTGTTACAGCCAGAAGGCCCATGTGAGATGTTTCTTGTATGATCACCAGTGATTTTGACTTTCAATAACTGTTTTGAAGTTTAACATTTCAGTTGTAACCCAAAAAGTGATATAACAACCTCTAAACTATCAAATAGCTAACAAATGTTATTGTTTGCATGTTACACTGCCACGTTGAGCTGAGGTTTTGGAAATTCTCTGACAAAGTGTTCAAATATTATATGACGTTTTTGAACATTTACTGATACTTGCTAAAATAATGAAATTGGAATGAAATTTCATTAGAAACAAGACAGACAGACTGCAGGCCAAGCTGGCCTCCATGCTTTACCTCCAGGAAGTCAATTGAAGGAGAAGGATGGTGTGCTATCAATCATCGTATGGCCTCCTCAGTTACCTGACCTCAATCCCATAGAACTTCTTTGAAGTAAATTGGCTTGTAGGGTTCAGTGCAAAGGTGGATATTTTTAGAAGTCAAAGATCTAATGGCTGTAACAGTAAAATTTATGTTGTTTTGTCTTGTTGTCTTAGAAAATGAGGTCGTTGCATTCCAGAAAGTATTTGTCCATCAATAAACTTGAATGAAACTAAAATTACATTGTAAAACTTGAAGATTTGGAGGTGCATTCAAACTTTGGAGGGTAGCGTATATCAGTGTTAACATTATGTAAGACGTGCAAAGTGCTATTGGTGTGCTTAAGTTCGACTTGTTTTAATTACAGGTCAGGTCATCTGAGGTGGGTAACACGATCGCCTGGTGGCTGTTGTTTAATAATACTGTGGTTAAGCCTGTAGACTGTTGCAGGGAGTCAGACTGTGAGCATTTTTTGTCCATGACACCTCAAACTTGTGTAAGTTTGCAATTTCATGAGCCAGTGAATAAAAGGCCAATTTTTTTAGTTTCCAATATACTTCTAAATATAAAAGTTTGACATTTTAGGAAATATGAGGATTTTTTTTTTTTTTTGCCAAGAGGAACTCAATAACACTCATGTATTTATCCTAAGTATGGAGTGCAGCCAGGATATGGTTAGTTTGGTTAGCAGAAAGATGGTCAGCAGGGGGAAAATAGCTGGCCTTAAAACCACAACTTGTCATTTTTGCACTTGTAAAACCTACACAGATTATACAAATAAGCTAAAACATGTAAATTATTCAGCTTTAGAGGCACTGGAACAGGCAGATTTGTGTTTTATTTTATTTTTCAACATGTGGACAGAGCCAGGCCTGCTGTTTCTTTCCATTTTCCAGGCCTTACTATGCAAACTGTATCTTGAAATTTTGAACTGTTCTCTAATACTCATTGCAATCTTCCATTTATCTATGATTGATACATAGAGTGAAGGGTTCATATAAGCCTATAGTAGGCGCAGATACATACGGTAGGTAAGATTGTTGTAATATAATATTTATTTGCATTGTTGTAATGGGACAAATTGATGTGTCCAATTGACTGTCAAGCCCTAACGACATACAAAGTGAAAGTGATTGACAGTCAGACTTTTACAGAGTTAATCATTCTGTGACTGCGGAAGCTAATTTCTCTGCATGCTGACACGACGGTAAATATCATAAGTCAGCTGATCAGCTCCAGTATACTTGCTGTACTACCGTGAGACCAACGGCTTCTATAATGTTTTGACATATTAAGTCATCCTTATGTCCATATAAGGACTGGCTAATGGCTATACAGGCAGGCAGGTCAGCACATCATTTGTGTGCACAGGTCACTCGAGTCATCAGAGAGGAATGTGTGTTAAACATGTCACACTACACAGGAAGCACCCCCCCCCCCTCTCGCCGGGGCGAGATAGAACCGGTCATCGACAGCCCTCCTGCTTGTTGTTTGTTGCCTTTGTCTCGTCTGTTTTCCAATCCTGTTTCTGTCACTTTTTTATTTAGGGCTCGGAAATGTGTCGCTGTTTCCATAAAATATGTAAACACCTGAAACTGAGGTGTGATCCTGAAATCCAGGCCTGAATAGTATGGTCACATGAGCAAGGCTCATTCTTCTGCATCTGTCTTAATGAAAAATGCCATAAAAATATGTCATTAGGACCAATTATGTTTAAATAAAATAAACCAGCTAACTGTTTTTTGAAGATTTTGAAGAGGCTCGTGTTTCCTGTTTATTACTGAAACATTCTGCTCTGGCAGCCAAACATCCAGACCCAGCGCCCCCAGTGGCGCAGATATGTCTGTCCTTATCACTGCAACGTGTGATGAATTGGTCTGTCAGTCGCTTGATAGGAAACAATAACAGGAACTGTAAACTTAGTATTCTTCCTGATTGTCACATTGGTATTTGAAATATTATTTATACTGTAAGAGTGTAATTTCCTTTGTTTTTCAGAGATGACTTTATGTCAGGGTTTAACATGCCATTTGGTTGTTTTGTCACTGTGAGCCATCGGTTTGCACAGTTTAAAATAGCAGCGGACAGTTACTGATTATGGAAAATCATTCCAACTCCGGTTATTCCGTTTTATTTGATCTTTATAATTTTTATAAATAATAAATATAATCTTTGTCAGCAACAATTAGTATGGTATATTTGAAAATAAAACTAATGCTATATTGCCATTCGATCCTTAAGTAGCACTACAGTCTTCTATGCTTCTATAGTAAGATTGGTATGTTTGGCCTGGGTAGCACTGAAATAATTACATTGAAAATTCTACACAGTATTGCAAGTTTTAAATTGTAGTAAAAGCTGTTGGAAATGGAAAGAACCCAAAAAGGAATATTGTTTGTTTTAATCTGTGTTTGAGGTTTGAAATCCACCAGAAATAGTCAATGTTTAATGAATGATCGGGAACAATGTGGCAGCCATATTTCAACAAATACCTCATTAATTTCCTCTTCTGTTTTCTTGTTCCAGGAATCCAAAATGTTCTAAGCCTGTTTTGTGCAGTTCTGACTGAGCATAAGGTTTTGTTCCACTCCACCAGTTACCAGAGGCTCGGAGAGGCATGTCGCGCCCTCGAAGCTCTAATGTTTCCCCTTAAATACAGGTGAGTATGTGTTTAACCCCAGCAACAGGACATATTCTCATGTGACTTTCCACTGACTGTTATCACTTCCATGGCATGTGATCTGACTGATAATTAACTTTGTTCATCTCTGCCATTTACTTCTACAAACAGCACTATTCACTGGATCAGTCCACCATTTAAGATGACAAATTTGCCTTGGTTTAGCCATGCACAACTAGTAACTTCAAGGATTTTTCCACTTACTGTATTTTTCCATTCACTGCAGTTTTTTCCTCTCATTAACTGCCTTCCCTTTTTGCAAAGAATTCATGTATTCAGTGTCTTGTATGTAACTTTTTAAGGGAATTAAAGGACTGTGTGATCAGTGCATTACACACATTACACATACACAGAGGAACAGTGTGAAAGTGTCTTGTGAGACACTGTTCATTACCTCTAATCTTTACTGACTTGCCTAAGGATACCAAAATATTTCGTCAACCACTGGGAGTCCGACAATCCATCCTACAGTTAATGGACAATCCACCTGTACTGAGCCACAAATGCCCCAGTATCTGTTTATTTGACCACAGTGTCAGATACTGATTGTTTGTGTAACACAACACAAGCAACCTTTTGTAGAATTAAAAAATAATCATGATATTGATAGTTATGTTATTTTTACTAAACTTTATAGTTCATTTGCCTCTTGCCTAAAGATACATAATTCAACTCACAAAATTGCCATTCTAAAATTTAACATGCAGTATGTTCAGAAAATTCTTTTAGGAGTGGTACATAATGAATATCATTGATGGAGAATGGACATCATTTTCATTTTTGTTTATCATCATATGGAGGCGTAGGTTAAATAAATTTTTCTTAAATGAGTTCTTTATGACATGATCTCACATTTCATTATGCATATACAGTGGGTACGGAAAGTATTCAGACCCCTTTAAATTTTTCACTCTTTGTGTCATTGGAGCCATTTGCCAAAATCAAAAAAGTTCATTTTATTTCTCATTAATGTACACTCAGCACCCCATCTTGACAGAAAAAAACAGAAATATAGAAATTTTTGCAAATTTATTAAAAAAGAAAAACTGAAATATCACATGGTCATAAGTATTCAGACCCTTTGCAGTGACACTCATATTTAACACTCACATGCTGTCTATTTCTTCTGATCCTCCATGAGATGGTTCTGCTCCTTCATTGGAGTCCAGCTGTGTTTAATTAAACTGATTGGACTTGATTAGGAAAGGCACACACCTGTCTATATAAGACCTTACAGCTCACAGTGCATGTCAGAGCAAATGAGAATCATGAGGTCGAAGGAACTGCCCAATGAGCTCAGAGACAGAATTGTGGCAAGGCACAGATCTGGCCAAGGTTACAAAAGAATTTCTGCAGCACTCAAAGTTCCTAAGACCACAGTGGCCTCCATAATCCTCAAATGGAAAAAGTTTGGGACGACCAGAACTCTTCCTAGACCTGGCCGTCCAGCCAAACTGAGCAATTGTGGGCGAAGAGCCTTGGTGAGAGAGGTAAAGAAGAACCCAAAGATCACTGTGGCTGAGCTCCAGAGATGCAGTAGGGAGATGGGAGAAAGTTCCACAAAGTCAACTATCACTGCAGCCCTCCACCAGTCGGGGCTTTATGGCAGAGTGGCCCGACGGAAGCCTCTCCTCAGTGCAAGACACATGAAAGCCAGCATAGAGTTTGCCAAAAAACACATGAAGGACTCCCAGACTATGAGAAATAAGATTCTCTGGTCTGATGAGACCAAGATTGAACTTTTTGGCGTTAATTCTAAGCGGTATGTGTGGAGAAAACCAGGCACTGCTCATCACCTGCCCAATACAATCCCTACAGTGAAACATGGTGGTGGGAGCATCATGTTGTGGGGGTGTTTTTCAGCTGCAGGGACAGGACGACTGGTTGCAATTGAAGGAAAGATGAATGCGGCCAAGTACAGAGATATCCTAGAAGAAAACCTCTTCCAGAGTGCTCAGGACCTCAGACTGGGCCGAAGGTTCACCTTTCAACAGGACAATGACCCTAACCACACAGCTAAAATAACAAAGGAGTGGCTTCGGAACAACTCTGTGACCGTTCTTGACTGGCCCAGCCAGAGCCCTGACCTAAACCCAATTGAGCATCTCTGGAGAGACCTGAAAATGGCTGTCCACCAACGTTCACCATCCAACCTGACAGAACTGGAGAGGATCTGCAAGGAAGAATGGCAGAGGATCCCCAAATCCAGGTGTGAAAAACTTGTTGCATCATTCCCAAGAAGACTCATGGCTGTACTAGCTCAAAAGGGTGCTTCTACTCAATACTGAGCACAGGGTCTGAATACTTATGACCATGTGATATTTCAGTTTTTCTTTTTTAATAAATTTGCAAAAATTTCTACATTTCTGTTTTTTTCTGTCAAGATGGGGTGCTGAGTGTACATTAATGAGAAATAAAATGAACTTTTTTGATTTTGGCAAATGGCTCCAATGACACAAAGAGTGAAAAATTTAAAGGGGTCTGAATACTTTCCGTACCCACTGTATATTCTAAGAAAGTAGAAAATCGTTTTATATCACAATCAAAGTTTTTGGGATTTTGTCAATGTTGCACAGACTTGGCTTCCTGACATTGTGACGATGATGTAAAATTTGAAAATGATGTGATTGCAACAAGTATCTGAGAGTCATGCAGAGTTTCTGTTTTTGCTGCTGTCTTACCACTTGATGTGAGTTTACACATTAGAGTTTAAGTTTCATAATAACGAAAACTTTCTGGCAGGGAAGTATATTTTCATAGACTGTGTTTTTTCGTTTGTGCATGATCCTGTAAGTCTTATTGAACATATAATATGTATGCACTGTTGATGTTCTCCCATGTATTCAGTTACCCATACATCCCTATACTACCTTCGCGGCTGCTGGAGGTGCTGAGCTCACCAACTCCCTTCATCATCGGAGTGCACTCTATGTTTCAGAGTGAAATCCAGGATCTGGTGAGTGCAGATGTGTCACAGGCATCCAGCAATTTCTCTTACTTGCATGCAGAAGTTGAAGATCTTAAATCATTGAATGCTTTTAAACACCTGGGAATCATTAACAACTATTGGAGTCTTCTAGAGTTTATTTTGATATTTTGATGCATTGTGACATTTTAGGACCTGGAGAATTTTAGTTTAACAAGCTCTTTGCTTTCAGGAAGTTTTTACACATGCAGATTAAGTAACCTGCCCCTTCGAAAAGATGTTGGTTTAGCTGAAGTCAGCTGAACCTCATCAGGCATATGCATTGTATCTCACAGTACTCTCTCCAGCTGCAATCACACCGACTGATCTGTCAGTGTTTTATGTGTGCTCACTAGCTGGATGTTATTATTGCTGACCTGGATGGAGGAACAATAAAGATTCCTGAGTGTATCCACTTGTCCCTGCTCCCTGAACCTCTGCTACACCAAACACAGACTGCTCTGTCCTCGGTAAGCATGAAGACCAAAAAACAGTAATAATATTATCTCTGCCATCATTCACACAGACAAACAAATAAGATAAATATTAAAGTAGTTTTTGGATTCTTCTACTTACTGTATAATTGTTTAGTGACAGCTGATAAAATGTGTGTTCCCACTGTGCCTTCTTTCTTTCTCTTTCTACTAATGCATGATGAATGTTCACTTTTGTTGCTGTTGCAGTTATTGCAGACTGATTTATGAAAAAAAATCAGTTGCATGAAAACAAATACATTATCGGGAAATTTTTCTTAGGTTTTGCACCCTGATCTGGAGATAGCAGACCATGCGTTCCCTCCGCCGCGTACTGCACCCTCCAACCTCAAGTTGTTGGTAAGTCAGTATCGCTATCACATGCCCTCCCTTCATTCATGATCCTCAGGGTGTCTCATTTTAAGGAGGATGGCCCCTCACATGAGGAGGATATGTTTGCGTTCATCAGAAAACATCTCTTATCACAAAACAGTTCAGTTCGTGTTGGAGTGAGGGCACTAACTGACGGTAACTCATAACCCTAAGGACAGATAACATCTGTTGCATAATTAACTTATAAGCCTGCCATTGTGGCATAGCTGTTTGATGAATTGTGTCTGTGTATGTACGTGCGTGCGCATGTGTTTTCCAGGACAAGGAGGTGAGGGCCGTCTTTCTCAGGCTGTTTGCACAACTTTTCCAAGGCTACAGGTCTTGCCTGCAGCTCATCCGCATTCATTCTGAACCTGTTATTCATTTTCACAAGGTAAGATAACAACATAATGGAAATCCCACTGTTGAAATTCAAATTCTACAAAAACCTTTTTTTTTTTTCTTTCTATTCTGTGACCTCTGCAAACACATTGGTAATCTGCCAAGAACATTTTACCTGGAGGCAAACCTCTATGGTGATTATTTGTGTGAGAATTTATGTTGTGTTAAATGTGTTGTCGTGGTTCCATGACTCTTCCGTGATGCTATTCTTTTGTTTATGTAAGCTTCGGACACAGTCCCGTAACCTTCGGCAAAGCCCGGCAATGAGCCATATGAAACGCATTAGGTTTACGTTTTTGTTTTTCGCCGAGGTTTTTGTTTGTTCGTGTCTGTGGTGTCTCCGTGGTAACCCCTCAGCACATCATCCTCAAAGTACCCCACATGAATCACATTATAAACAAACGCTCTGCTTAGTCCCCTGGAATCACTGACTGGGGAAGGCTTGCGTGAACTGTGTTTTATCTCTACCCACAAGCACAAATAATTATGCATAAAGTAAATTAAATTCATTTGCATGCAGTCATTTATAACTAGATTTATTTTGCTTTTTGTCCATGCTGAAGAAGTTATCCATGATTTCAACAAGAAAAGATGCCAGTCCTGAGCCCCCTTGCAGAGATTCTTTTGAAGTGTTTGTAATCTTATTCTAAAAATGGCTCTGATCGCTATGCTTGTTTTTTAGCTCACAGTATAGCCATATCAACAAAGTGGCATTGCTTCCATCTGTGTGGGATCGTAACTGCTCTAATTCTGACATTATCCAGACTGCCTTCCTGGGCCAGCGAGGCCTCATTGAGAACGATTTCCTGACCAAGGTTTTGGATGGCATGGCCTTCGCTGGCTTTGTCTCAGAGAGAGGTCCGCCTTACCGAGGCTGTGATCTCTTTGATGAGGTAGTGTGCCATGATGCTGCACGTAAAGTTGAAATTAATCACACTTCCTGTTTTCACATACATATGTTTTTATAATAAAGTGACTGAGAAAGTTAATAGGGTCAGTATCAGTTAGGATTAATTGTCTTACAGGAACACTGTTCATCATTAGAAACTTTTTTTAAATTGTATATTATTGCTTTGTTTTGTCTTTGTCTCTTTCATGATTGTGTGTTTGGTAGCTGGTGGCCTTAGACACTGACATCTTTAAGGAAGAAGAGGTCAGCCCCGCCAAGCTGCAAAAACACATCAGGGAACTCTCTGAGCAGCTCTATAGAAATGTAAGGTTTAATTCAAATAAGTGCAACATCTACTCTGCTGTATTGTAAGATATAGGACAGGTGTCCTCGTTTCAGCATGCTGTACATGTGTTTTGCTGTATATCCACTGTATGCAGCTGTGTAGCTTATTATTACAAGTTATTCCCTGGTGGATATGCTGTAGGAGAACCCGAACCCCCACATGGCATTTCAGAAAGTGCCTCGGCCATCAGAGGGATCCCACCTGCGCGTGCACCAGGTACCCTTCCCCTTGCTGGATGATGATAAGGTGGAAAAGATGCTGCAAGAGGGCTTAGCAAAACACAGCAGCATACCTCCTTCAACACGACCTGAAAGGAAATGTGTTGTACCTGCCGGACCACCTGTCGGTATGACCAGGTTCAAAATCCTGTAATATTCAATACATACTGTAGTTTAGCAAAGCACAAAATCCATTGTGATGTTTGCAGCAGCTATCGTTTAAGCTTGCAGTGATTCCTCTCCTGTCTTTTTGTATTTCAGTATCCATTATGGGTAAGTGTTGCTCCGTGTTTAACAGTGCCCGTAGGCTGGAGGTGGTGCAGAGCTGCATTTCCTTCATCTTTGACAATAAGACCTTGGAGACTGAAAAGGTGATGCACAATGTCTTTTATCAGGATAGCAATTTAACGCCTAAATCAGGGCTTTCTTTTCTAAAACCGCCTTTGTATTTTTCTTAAAAGACACTACCGGCTGCACTGCGAGCATTAAAAGGAAAGGCAGCTCGCCAATGTCTGACTGATGAACTGAGTCTTCATGTTCAGCAGAACCGTGCCATATTGGATCACCAGCAGTTTGACTACATCATTCGTATGATGAACTGTGCCCTTCAGGTAAGTGATGTAATAGTCATGCCTACGAAAGCTACAGATACTGCTTCCTGCTGAATCCATACTGTGAACAGGAAAACACTTACAGCAAAACACAATGCAACCATGGAAGGCCGTTACAGTCTAGTTTTTTATTTCTTGAAATGTCAGCCTGTTAGCTGATCAAAATTAATTACCATTAACTTTAACAATTGATTGATTAACTAATGTTTCATACAAAACAGATTTACTGTTCTTTTGTGTTTTATGTTTTTGCAAATTTAATAGCTTTGGCTTTTGGACTCCTGGCAACCTGGGTTCTAGTGAATGCCAAGCCTGTATTGATTCATAGAGTTATTAGATTCTTTACCTCCATGGACAGAGAATAAACGTGGATTAGGGATGGAAGAGAATTTCACATGTGGCACATCGCTGCACCACCTTTTGATGCCAAAGGCCCCTGTACAGTAGTGTATGTCTGGTTTAATATGTAAATGTTTTAGCCTCATCCCATAAATTTTCTGCAGATGCCATATTTTATAAGTTATAACTGGGTCTAATTTAGCAAAAGCAATATGTAAGTGGAGGAGTAATACACATAACCTGTGTCGCACTAACCTGCCCTTACTCTTCAGCATCTTTTCCCCATATCTGGACGTTTGTCTTCATTTACAGCTGTGTGGCAGCGCGTTGTAAGATTAAACCCCAACAATGCTGCTCATTGTTTGTCAGATAGTTTGTTTGTCTCTTCCTGGTGCCCTGATGACTTGGCTACTTGTCAAGATGAGTAAGTAATGTGTTTTTGTGCAGCTCATAAAGAGTTAGTGAGGCTTCACTCGCCCAGAGCAGCCAAGTCTTTATTGGTAGTTCCTCATGTTTTACTGCCTGGAGTCAGCTCTGTCTGGGGATTTTAATAATTTTAAGCAGTCCTTGCAGAGTGCAGCTTTTATGGAGTGACTTCAGATTCCAGTCATTCCTTTTCCCCCGAAAGATAGAAAGCCAATTAATCCCACCATCTGGCCAGGCCAGGGACATGCAAGGTCATTTGAGGCATCATTTACTCCACAATTGTACAGTGAGGCAAAACGAAGTCAAAATGCTGCATTGATGAATTTAGCCAATATAATGTCTACATGACAAGGCAAACTTAAATTGAGATCCTGATGTGAAGCTTTGATTTTAACAATTGAGTGATACAATGATGAAGCCTTCCCGAAGGATATCATGAGAAGATTAATAGGAAATGCATGACTGTAGTCCGTCAGACCTTATGTTGTCAAGGAACAGTTCCCTAAACACAGGGAATTGTCATGCACATCTGGAAAAATGCAGACAAAATCTGCAGCACAAGCTGGTGGACCATCAACATGGGATAAATCCAATAGCTCTTTCGTTTTCATCTGTTCATAATAATAATTCCTAATAACAGAATTTCTTTACTATAAATATTTCTTCAATACAAAATGACAAAAATAGCAGTCTTAGTGATGTTTTTACTCCTTTGAATTCCTCTAGCACGACCCAGAGCCACACATGGGTAACAAACGGAATAATTTCACACATGGAGAAGATGTTTAATGTGGAGTGCTTTTTTGTTAGCTAGAATAAAATATGCTCAGCCGTTCTCTGGTAGCTTCTTATTTGTGTTGTGTTTGTGTTTTGTTTATTTATTTCTTTTAGATTTTATTGTGCATTGTTTGTCATTTCTTTTCTTACTTCAAGCTGGAAGCCAGGCATTTGTTCTGGCTTTCATTTCCTGGTCTTAGCTCCATTGTGAGGGATTTGTCACAGATGAGTTGTAAAAGGAATATAAATAGTACATTGCTAGGCCGGTAATTGCTTTCATATTCTACACTCTGCCCTTTCTATCAACACCCAGCCGCATAAGAACCCCAAAATGACATGACTGAGAGAGCGTACTACGGCCAGGAGTTGTGTATGGGTGTGTGGGTGCGTGTTAAACGTTCCTTCAGTGCCTAACAAATCCAAAGTGACCTGTTCTGTAAAAAATGCTGATTGTTCAATGACATGCAGTCATCATGATGCCTCATTGGGATTGCTGGCAAACATGTTGATGTGAGACATTATTTTGTAATAGCATCATCATTATATGGCCAGTTTCAGCATTTATCATTTTACTGTCAACTTTAAGCAGAGTGACAGTTTTGATTTCTGGTTACAATCAGCATTTCCTTGTGAAAGTTTTGCAGGGGGGCACAGCCACAGGAAGAGGTATGCAATACAAAAATGTAGAGGTCAGAGTTCGGGCCATTAGAATCCAGTGACTCTGGGCCTCATCAGCATTTGTTAATTTGTTTTTCATTCTTTACTTTTTCGTAATTCATAAAATAATGTTGATGCATTCTCTGGAATGAGTTCATATGACTGGAAACAACATACAATGATTCATTTCTCCTGTTTCGACATCTGCTGTAATCCTTATCTGTTCTGTTTCTCTGCCCTGAATCACGCACAGTAACCCTCATTAAAATATTTGAGTTAATTGCACATTTATGTGTTTGTGTGTGTGCACACCGGTCAGCGCTCCAACTTATAGAAGTCACCACTGCACAAGCCATGTGGGGGGAATGAGCCCTGCTGTGTGTGGATGTATCCTGGCATCCCAACCATTTCCTGTCAAATAGGATTATGAGCCCTCTGTGCTCTGCTCTCTCATGGCTGAGGGTCTTATGATGGTCCTCAGAAACACACTTTGAATTGCAGTTTGCTGTGAGAGAGGGGATTAGGGCGGGAAGTGCATGGCAAGTGGCCACATTGGCATGGAGTCAATGAGTTCCGCATGATCCTGATCTTGACCGTCTGAAGTGGAACAGTGTGCAAGAACTCACGTTATACCCAGATGTTGCTGGAAAAGTATGAGACACTTAATCTGACTGTCCTGTCTGAATACCAGACTCCTGAATTTTTAGTTGAAGAACTAGAACAACCACCAACGGAGTCTGTACCCTCGCTGCCCTGTAATGTTTACTGGCTGCAATTTAATTACACTGACTATATCCTTGAATAGTGAATAGTTGACTTATTCAAAATATTACATTATTTGCATCATAAACTAATCTCTTGCTGTGAGAACATTGCCCCTGTGTGCCTTATTAGTCTTGATGGACTGCCTCACATAACATGGCCACTGGGTATTATTCCCATGTAGAGATGACTGTTTCTCTGTCCAACAGTTTGACCAGGTAAACATATACATTAATCAAATTTCATTGCTTTCACTGTGGAATCCGTGAAAGATTCAGGTCCACCACATGGGTTTTTCTTCTAATGTTTGATGAGTCAAACTGGAAATAAGAATGACATCCTCCAGTTTAAAGAGTTTTTCCGTATCTTCGTAACTCCTAAGTCTGCTTTAGGTGTCCTTTCATCCCAAAGAGCTACTGTAACATATTTTCCCCCTGTGGATCTTCACAGCACTACACCAGTCTGTCATAAATAATTTACCTTTCTATTCGTAAGGTCCTTGTGTGAGGCTGGTAGATTACAATCAGCTCTGCTTTATTTCTTTCACTTTTCATTCTGTCTAATCTTAGATACTCGACATGCAAAACTTTTGAACTGTCACATAACCTCTCTGTCTGCCTACAGGAGATTACGGCGGGGGTTATTTCTGATAATAACCATGGCTTCACTAACCCTGATAATGTCAACTTTATATGAGATATGAGCTGTTGAAGCAGCCTTTGAACAAAGCTTGCGATGTCTTGTTCTGAAAAATTACCACAGACTTATAAAGTGCTTCAATCCTCTGCCATCATTAGTTACTGCTCCAAAGTACTGATGACATTCATTGCTGAACTTTCCTATTTTTGCTAGAAGAATGCTGGTTTGTTAAATTGTCACATTTTTCTGCTTGTGCATTTCCACTTGTTGTTCTATTTCGACTGGGGTCCGTGAACTCCTGTGACCTACAGCCTTTTTAAAGGATGCTGGTAAACAATGCTTTGGTGCTGCTCCAAACTGGAACATTTTACCGCAGCCCAAATCACTGCAAAGAAAAACACTAGGGACCAGAAAAACAAAACAGAAACTATGCTGCTTGGTCGATGGGGGGCCAGGCTTTCATGTGTAGCTGTGGACCTTGTGTTTTGCATTTTCTCTCCTCTCTGCATTCTTGTGCTTTTTTTTTTTTTTTTTTTTTTTTTTTTTTTTTTTTTTTTTGAGGAATGACAGTAATAGAGGCCCCTATTGGTTTGAAGACCACTATCAGAAAGTGCAGCATTCTTCTCCCTATCTTGCTCATAAAAATTAAAGACGCTGATTGTATGTTGCATAGTTTCGGTAAACCAAGTCATTAACCGAAAGCTTCTGTGTCATTTTATGGCATTTTCACGTGATGTTAAAAGACACTTGTTTTTAAAAAAATGAAGATGTTTGTAGTCTACCCTTTTTCTTTTTTTTTTTTTAAATACGTATAAGGCTCCACCGTGGCACCAGGTCAGAATCTGTGCTGTTGTTTGTACACGGTCTTAAATAAAGCCTCCTCTGACCATTTCCATTTACAAAGTTCAACAAAAAAAATTCCAGCAAGGTTTCCCAGACATAAGTACCAATTTCCTCTGAATTAAGTCTTTAGAGTCCTTTTCTCTTATTCTCCTGTTCATATCTTTCTCTGATCTCTGTAAGAAAAGTTTAGTTTGGGCCCCTAAGCCCGTTGCTCCAAGCCTCTTAATGTGCTATTCATCTTAATACCATTCTCTTGAAAGCACTAGTAATCGCTGCCTCTTTGACCTGAAACAGTCCTAGAAACAAAGACTCTTTGGCTTGGTAAATGTCAAAGAGGTAATATTTTCAACTATTTCATAATTTAAAACAAAAACGTAATAAAAAGAGCATTAGATTTGCTTGATAACATGGACACAGCATTTTATGTGCAGAATGATTGAATTATACATGACATCTTGTGATTTTCCTGTGAGATTTGTATGGCAATCTTGTTCAGGAATGCGATACATAAATTTACCAATGAGTCGAAGACTGTAACGTTCGGACAGTTTTGTCAGGACATACATTATGTCAGGTAATTGAAAGCATATGTCCTAATAGTCAAGGAGAGTTAGTAGTTTTGGCAAACCCTGTTTTTGAGCATCACCCTGACAGTGACTTTGGTTTTGCTGAAGATTCCTTGCCCCCCCCCCCAGTGTTTGCCCTCTCACACTTATGCATTGCTAATTTACACAAGTCATTGCGTCAGTCATGTAGACACAAGTTTCTTCTTAAAAAAATTCTTTCCAAATAGATTCAGTATTCAGTGCATAAAATGGTTCCGCTTTAAGTTACCAAATGTGATAAAAATGTCTCAGCACAGTTTCTCTCTGGCCCTTTACTGTGACCTCTGTTGGAAATTTCTGTTGCTTGTTTTGGGTCTGCCTTAGTGTAAAAAGTGTTTGCAGAGCTGAGTAAATGTCTCCTGCTGTGTCCTGTCCTGATCCAGCTTCTCTCCTATTGTTTTCCCCCCGCAGGACTGCTCCAGCTCCGAGGAGTACACGGTGGCTGCTGCCATTCTGCCTCTGTCAACAGCCTTTTACCGGGTAAGGAAATTTCATGAAAAGAAGGATGTATGTGAGTTCAACTTAATGCTTCTGTTCTGCTTATTTTCTTTAATAACTAAATATACTGTCACTATGCAGCATCTAAAGAATCACTCCAGCGTGAAGTCAAAAATATACGTTTTTCATATTTCAGTTTCATGCACTAAGTTGGAGGTCAATACATTTTTTGAGCTGCTCCAGCCATTGACAAATTAGGTTCAATTTTAAGTCTTTCTGATTACGCATTAACAGTGTAGTGTTGTACATTGTGTTAACAATTAATGTAGACTGTTATAATACATTGTGTAGGCCAATATGTCCGCTGATATTAGCTTATTGGAGTCATTTAGATACTATCTCTCCCTTATATGCTGTAGTTTGTCAACTAATTTGACTTTTCAAGTATAAATATCCAATAAAGTACATGCCATGTTCATAAGTCTTTAAAAAAAAAAAAAACTAGGTAGCAAGAAAAAAACTTGCACATTACAGAAAGATAACTTGCCTGGTGCAGTAGTGCATATTGTGCAGTTTCTGCTTATTTTGTCTTTAAGAAACAGATTTAAGTTATTTTTTGTAAATGTTACGTGTCCATGTAAAGAAAAGGAATCCCAGCTCAATATATTACTATCAGATTTATGCAAAAGCCACTATCACTTCCCCACTTCATGGGCATCTATTGCAACCTTTAACCTTTGCTGATCCTTAAGCATTTACATGCATAGGGCAGCATGATAAAGTATCCACAGGGAAATGCAAAGAAAGAGCTTGTGGATAGCTGCCATGCTGACCATAAGTATGTCCCCCAGCTTGCTTGTTGCTATGGTGATAGACACAACTGTCCACACTGGGTACCAGTGGCATCCTGATGGGCTGGACTGGGACCTCTACCACCACATGGCTCACTCAGTTCTCATGCCCCAGGCTGATGTAACCTCTTAGATAAACCGTATGCGTTGTTTTTCTTGTTTCTCTTCAGGACCACCAAGACTGAAACTGTATTAATTATCTCAGTGTTTTTTGTTTTTTTTGCTTGTGCATGCTTGTTACACCATGTAACAATTATATACCACAACAGAGCATTTTCTGTTTTATAAGAATATCCATCTATCATAAGTTATTACACAATGGACTAATTTACATATTTTTCAGCTTAAAAATTATAAATGGTTTCTTTTCTGGCACTGACAACTAATTACATGAAATGATATTTTGAAAAGTCAACACATTTCTTTGTTTAGTTACAGATGATTAGAACTGATGACAAGATGGACTCTTGTGTTACCCAAAGGGTAAAGTAAAGGGAGGTCATGAAGGGACCCTGCTAAAATTATTAATCTCTGGTGTAGTGGTGCAAAGATCATGCACTGGGAATGTGAGAAAGACAAAGCTTTCTAGTGTGCATTCCAGCAGCTGTAATTGAGTGTGGATTTAGAGGCATGCGTGACATTTTACATCTGAGCTATTATACCTCATTTCATGTTTTGGGATTTGTTTAACTTTTCTTCAAAAGACCAATATCTACCGTGACACTGCATATACAGTATACCCCCACCCCCACCACCCCACCATCTTCAGCCTTTAATATAACTTGAAATTTGCAACAACTTCTGTGAGGTCAACTAGCACTGGTCTTGAAACAGTTGCTTATACTATATATTACAGAAGCAATCATCAGCCATCCCTTAAGTCTGACCAGACATGACAACAAAAGCTATTGAAAAGAATGTGAACCCCTGAAGAAATCAGTATGACATTGTTTAGTCTGCTTGTTGTATACTCTTGTGTGTATCTGCACTTACAATACAGTAGTCTGTGGTGAGCCATGTGGTCGGGGTTTTTTTCATGCTGCAATTCTTTCTTAGTCTCCATTAAGCAACATGAGAAAGCCTTTGTTTAATCTAATCTCATATAGCTGGCTTAATATCGGATTTACTTCATTAGACTTGTATGTATATAATCTCCTAATACTGTGTGGGAGCCCCACTGCAGATCTGATTGTTCGGTTGTTTAAGAGAAGTCTCTGCTACTTTTATATAGCACTAAGAAACAAATTGAAAGTTTTTCTAGGGAAAACAGGTTGTTTGTTCTGTGAATCAAATTATTAACCCTCTCAAAACCGTTTTCTGCACTGACCCACTTAGAATAACTACATATAAACATTAACATTCATTTATTGAAGATAAAAATTTTTTTTCTTTTTTTTTGATAAGAAACACATGATGTTGTTTTGTTTATTTGTTATCATGTGTTTTTTTTGACTGCCATTACATACCAAACATCAGATTAAAAAAATTGCCCTGCACATTAAAGTTCAGAAGCCAGACATTGGTCAAGTTTCTGTTTGGTATTCTTGGCCAAACTTTGGCAAACTTAAGATGTGTTCATATAACAGTCGTACTGTCCCCATGGCCCTTAAGTCTCCAGGTCGGAGAACGTGGGAAGCTCCCTTGTCTGCTCCCAGAGTCTGCTGGATAGAGACGGTGCTTACTTTCATCACTGGCCTATGATATTATTGACCCAGGCCAATCCTTCTTGAATGTTTTACTAAAACCAAAGCACTTATGGAACAGTGTTTGATAGATACTGTATGTGTTCACAGAAGTACTGATTTGCATCTGGCTTAAATTGTGCATGGATGGTCATTATGTAGGTAAAGATTATCTAAACACCACACAACCTTTGTATACTGGCCCTTTGTTAGAGGTGAGGTTTTACATTATGTTGTGATTGTGTGATGTTGTGATTCTCTATGTGAGGACAGATCCTCTGGCATTCATTATGTGATGAGAGGTGGGTTTATCACAAGGTGAACAGGTGATCTGTTGTTATTCTGCCCTTTGCCGTGGTCGTGATATTTCTTGTTACATTTGAATGTGTCACGAGAGCAAAGGCCTCTGCCTGTTGAAAACACAGCAGCAAGTGGAAAAACCCAAACACAACTCTGGATGACTTACACAACAAGAACACTTACGTGTTAGCATTCTTTCAAACATATTTTATGCTTGGGGGCAATTTGGCAGCTCACTCTGTGAAAGTGCTCTCCACCACGTCCTCATGAGGAAAATGGCATACTGGGTGACCTTTGTAGATCTCAAAACTGTACAGCTCTCTACTTACTGTATCTATGTTCATGTAGTTTTGGAACATTTATGTTGCTTTGGATATCGTGTTTTCTGACAGTTTAGGCCTGTGGATGGCATGAAGAGGCGGTTTTAGTCTGACTTTGAGCACATTATCCCTGTACATGATGGAACACTGGGAATCCATTGTCTGTGTGAAAGGTTTTACATGCATTCATTCAGGATGCAACTGGCTTTTTTACTGACTAATGTAAAATTGTAGTCTGGAGATAAATTGTGTAAAGGTCAGGCGCAAATTCCCAGAAAGGACTTCTCCAGAAATAATATCTACACTTCAGGAATGCTATAAATTTGTTCAAAACATTGCTGCTCCAAGGCTGGTGACAGATCAGATGCAGCAGTAGTCACCCAGTGTCCGTGTGCAAGTATACACTCCCTTCAGTGAAAACATGCACCGTCTCATAAAGACGCAGTTGACATGGGTGATGCTATATGACTGTGCTGCTCATGTTTGGAGGGTGCAGTTAATTATACTCTGAGCCTTGGGATCATCACCCAAAGATCAAAACAAGACCACAAATCTTCATAGTCTCAATCCTCTGACCTGTGCACAGCATTTTCTCCTTCTCTCTCCCCTTGTGGTTTTTCTGCTTGTTTTTCACCCTTTATCCCTCAGCTCCGCATTCCTCCTCTT
Organism: Mastacembelus armatus; assembly: GCF_900324485.2. Lineage (NCBI taxonomy): Eukaryota > Metazoa > Chordata > Actinopteri > Synbranchiformes > Mastacembelidae > Mastacembelus > Mastacembelus armatus. The sequence goes on along the minus strand of NC_046635.1, from coordinate 10,321,555 downwards.
CACTAGTCCCACGGCTACATTGGTCTGATAGTTGTATACTCCCTCCTTCCCCTTCATCTTCATTTGCTCCTTTTTCTTTCTCCTCCCTTTCCTCTCATTTCTTTTCTCCTTCCTTGTCCTCCTCCTTGCCCATCTGTCTTGTGGATGTCTCCATAAGCTCTATGTATTATCATATTAAGAAAAGCTGACCCTGGTCACCATGACCTGCACATATCTGATAAGTCAAAAAAGCAGTCAAGCTTGTATAGACAGCAAAAACAAATCACACAGACCCCCTACACCCACACAACATCTGCTGCGAGACATGTAACACGCTCGTGTGACAGAAAGGTATTACAGTACTATCTGAAAGGCTGCACTGCTTATCGTATTTGTCACTCTCCACTTATGGCCACATTATTTCCTCTTTTCAAAGCATTTCTAGCTACACTACGTTTGCCCTTGTCATTTTGTACTGCATTTTTCTGCCCTAAGTCCTGTTGTCAGTTTAAGGCTGTATGCTTTGTTGCTCTGATGATAGCAGAGTTAGTGTAGTCTTTATTTCCAGAGTGGCACGGTGATGCGGTGGTTAGTGCTGTTGGGGTTCATGTCCTACTCAATCCGAGGCCTTGCTATGTGGAGTTTGCATGTTCTCCTCATGTCTGTGCATTTGTCTGCCTCTGTGGGCCTCTCTGTCTGTCTAGGCTGTACCCCATCTCTCATCCAGTGTAGAATTGCAAAACACAGTTCCCCCCCCATGACGCTGGATAGCAGGAATATGTGGTAGATAATGGATGGGTGGATGGATGGACATCTATTTCTAGAGCGAAAAGCTACTCTAAATAAAGCTCCCATTAATGTCATCCTAATGTTGCTTTATAATCTACCTGAGCCTGTACTTTGACACTCTGCTTAGAGGTGGATTTATAGTTTAGACCTGAGGTGTTTTTTTTAGGATGGACTGACTGAGCAAAGCTTGCAGGAGGGGCCGAGTAGTTTCAGCTGGATAGATTAATGACATTTTTCTTCTCTTAAATGCTCGCATCAATCTCTTGGTAACTCTAAAATCACAATAATCATAACAGCCTCAAAATAAAGTATCAGTCAGTAGTAGGCAGTGCTAGCCAACATTTAACTGTAGTGGGTGTTTGTTTTAAGCCTCATAAAATCAGACCAAAGTGTCAGTTTGTTGAAGCAATTGTGAAAGGTTTAAATCAAATCTAATCTCAGGCTATTGTAAAATGATTTAGAAGAAATACATTTTGGTTGGTAAATTGAAGAAAACTGATCACCCTTTGTGTTTGTACCTTAAAATGCCCCCATTGTTTCTCGTTCTTTTCCTTAAATGAGATCTTTGTATCCGTTTGGCCTCTGTCATCAGCCAGCAGGATATCCAAGGCTCTTGAAAACTCCTGAAGATCTGCTGATCTCAGCGGTATAAGATTCCTGAAAAAGTGGTTTCATTTTTGTAATCTAATAGTAGAAGAAGAGCAGCAGGAGACACTGCTTCAGCAGTTGTGTAATAACATGTTGGAGCATATTTCATTTTTTTTTTTTTTTTTTTTTTTTTCAAGATGTTTTCCCCACATGTTCATCTGTTAGGTACATTTTCATTAATATCATTAGACACTTGAACAGTTCTGCGCCGTAATCGTATGAATCAGTTCTATCGTAAATGAGAAAAACAAAATATATCTGAACCATAAGGAAGAATGTTGGCTGTATCAACTCGTGTGAACCGGAAAGAAGACACAGCTACAATAAGACCTTCATGTTAACAGTGCTTTGTGTTGGTGTGTGGGCATTCACTCCCCGCTCTCCATCTCAGCTCCTCTCTCTCTGGGCCTCCAGCCCATCACACTGGGAAAGAGCTGTTTTGCTTGTCTGCTGTAATTACAGTAACCCCTCCTGTTCTCGTCCTTCAAAGGCAAACTATGAAGTGATAATGGAAACCACTGTATTGTGTCAGGCTCAGGGGAGAGAAATCAGAAGCTAATCAAATAACAGGCTGGAGCCTTACACGTGGCTGTGAGATTTCTAGCGGGCAGATGGACAGTTGGTCAGTGTTGGTTTGTGGCCAGTCATTTATTGGCACACAACAGGCCGGGCGTCTCTTGATGCAAATACCAAAAGGGAAATAAGCCTACATGATCTCCTTAACAGGCCAGTTTATTTTAGTAATTTTTTTATTTAGTTTTTTAGCTTTTGAATATTTTTTAGTGAAAAGATCTTTTCCCACACTGTCTATATCATTTTGTATCATTAAACTACATTATATCACAGCGGACCCATGTTTTTCATGGCTATGTCTTAAAATGGAAATATTCTAGATGTTTTTTTAATCATTGTATACACAAAAATACAACTGAGGCTAGTATCCTAGGACCCTTCAGGATTTCCTGTTAGTCTGTGTACTCACTGGGTAGAAATGGTTCTGTGTGTTCATTAATATTTTCTGGCTTTTTAGACTGTTCATGTAGAAAATACATTTATTTTATTTTAATGTCATGAAAGAAAATTTCCACTCTAATCGAAATCAAAGCTGTAAGCAGCAACATTGTCACTGCTGCAGTGAACATCTGGTTTCAGGTATCCTCTGATGTTATGGGGTGATGATTAAATTATCTGAGTAGCATGGATGCAAATCTTTTTTATCAAATTCTCATTTACTGTAAATGCTCGATAAAAGCAGATTTAAAATGCTGCATTTGTCATCATTGTGGACAATGACATAGTCAACTTCTTAATGTTGCTGTTCATTATCCTGCATTTTTTGCCTTGCAGAAACTGGCTGCTGGAGTGAACCAATTTGCCTACACCTGCATTCAAGACCATCCCATCTGGACCAACCAGCAGTTCTGGGAAGCAACTTTCTACAGCGAGGTCCAGAGCCAGATCCGAGCCCTTTACCTTAACACCCTAGAGGAAAAAGGGTTCATCACTGCCAGACTAAAGGTAAGAGAGGTGATTGTATGAGCAGATCATCTTAACCTCACTGCTTTTAACTCATATTAGAGGTGAAAAGGTTGAATGAGCAGATATGGCAAAATTCCCTATTTGTTGCTTTTAATTGTGTCAATTATCCAACATAAAATTAAACTGAATATTTCTGATTTTGGGTAACCCAAAAGATTTAAACACATTATCTTGGTTTTCAGCCTGAGGACTGAAAACCACTCCAATGGTTTTTAAGATCATTTTTGGCAGAGTCACAAGATAATTAATGGAATGAAATGAGCATATTTTCCTCTTGACGTCTTATGATTTCATTATTATTTTGTATGTGCTCATAAAATACAGAATCACATAAAAATCTTCTCTGCTTGATTTCTTGCCACTCTGCAAGTCAACATTTTGTGGCAAACATTAACACTAGACATCACTGCATTTTCAGGGTCAGAGACCTAAAAGAACATTTTGTGAAACTCTAGTCGTTTCCTATGACTTCTCTAGGATGTGTGCCCTGTGCCTGCGGTGGGCAGAGATGAACAGCAGACTGCCATGGACCTGGCAGCAGAGCAGCTGCGTTTGTGGCCCAGCCTGAGCAAGGAGAAGCAGCAGGAGCTGGTGAAGAACGAGGAAAGCACTGTGTTCAGCCAGGCCATCCACTATGCCAGCCTCATGGTTTACCTGCTGGTACCTTTGGACACCAGTAAGAATAAGTTGTTGCGGAACACCCCTGCTGCTGACTGGGAGAGCGGCAGTAACAGCATCGTCACGAACAGGTCAGGAGGGTGATAGCACACCATAGTTCACTATCGGAGAAAAGATGTCATTAACTTTGGTTCAACATCTTTCACATGTGTTTACCATGCACCACACTCTAACATAGACTCGAACATATTTTTGGTTTGTTCATTATTAGTAAGGTAGAACAATCAGTCTTATCTAGGGGAAACCTCAAGGTAAGGTTTCATAATTGGGAATATATGTACCAGTAAGGTACGGTGATGATAACTACGTGGGTGGATGTGGTTTAATTCAGTCTACATGATACCTTCCTGTTTAGCCAAATGGAACACAGCTCCTTGTCCATTTCCAGCCCACATCCATCCTGTGAGCTCACATTGCTACTGCACAGAATAGACTGACACTCATTTACTTGTGCTGGGAAGGTTAAAATCCTGAGGGTGTCTTAAGGGGGCTACAATGTACTTACCCAAACCAAACAAAATAGCACTGGTAGTAATTTTGTGTGCTATGCGCTGTAGAGTAAAACATTTTCCAGAGAAATCTTGTTCAATATTTCAGGCTTTGTTACCCCATAGCCAGCCAGAATTAATATTAGTTATGTACAGTATTTGGCTCTTATTAAATATGTTGTCTTAAATTTCACATTTTTTCCAAGAGCACAGTGTTATTTTATTTTTGTTTCTATTTCTAACGGGATGACAGAACAGCTGCAGCCAAGAATTTGTTTGTGTGGATATTTTCTCTTTTCTTCTTCATTTCTACCCCAGACTTGTTTGTTTTTCACAGAGGACATTTGGATCTCATCACTCCCTGTTTGTGCATCCAAAGAGAAGGTTGCATCACCATCTCATGTGAAACACTCTCTTGGCTAATACAGCTTAAGTGATTGATCAAGGCATCAACACTTGGCTCACGCCATGGTGCAAATCACTCTCACTGCTCTTTGTCATACTGCATCTTCAGAGACATTTGTGCCAACACACAACTCTCAGATATCAGATAAGGTCTCCCCCTGCACACGGTGGCTTGACCTTTCTTTGTTTGTGTTGTACAGCATTGCCGGCAGCGTGGCAGAGAGCTTCGACACAGAAAGTGGGTTTGAGGACTCAGAGAACAGCGACGTGGCCAACTCTATCGTCAGGTTCGTTGCCCGCTTCATTGACAAGGTGTGCACAGAGAGTGGAGTAACCCAAGAACACATCAAGAGTCTGCACAGTATGATCCCAGGTAGAGCACAGTCCTCATTCCTTCAGCTTGTACAGAACAACCCTGGGTGCATGTATTCTTAGCTTAGACCAGCAACAGAGGCCTTTGAGCTGAATAGTTCCTATGAATGCATACTCGGATTGTAAGAACACATTCACATGTTGGTACAGTAAAACTTGTGTGTGTGCATATGGTAACTGACCCCAACTTCTGACCCACAGGCATCGTAGCTATGCAGATGGAGGCTCTTGAGGCAGTTCACAGGGAGAGCAGGAGATTACCGCCCATTCAAAAGGTGAGTATTACTCTACGCTGAGCTACTGGGATTTCAGTTATTCTATATATGTATTGTACATATGTACAGTATGTATACAATTAAATCTAGACATGCTCATAAATATTTTATCATTGAAGCGTTTACTGTCAAAGTGAATGCATGTCTCCAGTATTTTGCAACCACCATCACATTTTCATTTCATATTTTTACCAGTTGTTGTGCTTATGTCTGCTAGGTCTTAGTAATTCCTCTCTCACAGTCATAAACAAATACACATCATGGCAGTACTGCCCTGGGAGCAACCTGGAGACCATGGTGAACAGTCTGTCTGCTGCATTTTGTAGCTAATTTCTCACACATTTATGTGTTGGACAAAGCTTTAATCCTGGACTGCTAGCTTTGAGCAGCATGCCAAAAAATACTAAACAGTGTGTAAACAACACTGACAGGTTGGAACAGTAGTAATATAGGTAGCAAAAACACCAAGAGGAAAACCAGTGAATGCAGTTAAGAAGCTGGGCAATAATGAGGTGCAGAGGGACTCTCTTCTTAGTCTCACTGTCCATTCAAGGACGGATTCAGGAAACTCTTATTATCTCCTGGCCAGACTTCAGCTCCCCCAGAGTTGGGCTATGGGAAATGTTGTGAATGAGCTCATGTCCCTCTTTTATATTTGTGACAGTGGAATCAGTGAGTGTTTCGCTGTGGATGCCAGAAAGAGCTGTGTCAATGCACAAGGCAGACTGGTCTGTTATTCTTACTTATATTTCACACAAGACCAGAGAGGACCCCAGTGGTGCTTATGACTGTATGAGGCACATGTGTCACACTACGTTTCCTATTCTTCTTTATTTAGAAAAGCCACTAACTTCTATGAAAGTGGGTTTAAACTGAAACCCATTCTAGACCCGCACAGGATATGAAAAATGCTGAAAGAGATATTACATATTTTCTTTTGAAATTCAGCAGCTCATTATGTTTGCTGTTAACAGTGTAAAACCAAGAACTATTACTAAACTTCTGTTTTCTTTTAGTTAAACACAGTTTTAAGTATATCTGCAAAAATATTGGGTGAAATGCATTATTGTTGTCTCTAGCATTTTGCTGTTTCACTGTAACTCCGACCCACAGAAGAGGAATTGAGGAAGTGGTTAGTTTAATTAGAATGATTCTGCAAAGGCATCATGACAGACCATATGTTTAAAACAAAAAAAGTTTTACTTGAAACAGTTCAAGAGTTTTGCTTAGAGGGTTTAAATGTTAAATTGGTCTCTACAGAGTATGAACTTGTTTTTGTTGGCAAGGCGTTATTTCAGAATTTATGCTTAGTGTGTTTGCAAGATGTGTGTGTGTTTTTTGTTTTTTTATTATATTTTTTTTTTATGATGACGTGCATGTGAAGATTAAATTTCTCCAGCAAGGTCATCTGGCACACTGATTTGACATCACAATGATAAATGAACGGCCTGGCTTTTTAAAATCTGATTCACTGACGCAAAGGTTTTTGCTATGTCCCTAACTGTCAGTGAAGTATGTCTAGGTTTAAGCTCAGATGTGTTCATAGCATGGCTGGCAACGTTAACGCGTGCGAGTAATCGTTTCATAAGGTTTGACCCCAACTACTTGCCGTCATCGCAGCGCGGATGGATATCTATCATTGTGTGATAAGGGTAAGTTAGAGTGAACGCTAACTTAATGGCAGAAGATATGACGCCTGGTCTGCTGAACGTCAAGTCCCGTTATAAAAAAGCTTCCAAATGGAAGTTGGGATAAAACCAAAGTTTTGTGCACTTATTGTAGTGGTGAACTGTCCTTTTACCGAAGCACGACAAGTATGAAGTACCATCTCCGGGGCCAAACACATTTTTACAGGTGTTAGCAAAGATGCTGAGTGCTGAGACAGCGTCAACAAGCAGTGCTCGTCAAAGAGATAAAAACCGAAGAAAGGCATTTTGCCGAAGTATGCCGAAGTTTCTCAGTGTTGCAAATGAGTGGGAGATAACAAAGTCACCAACGTTACTATGGGAACAGACGGTGCTCCCAATATGATTGATGCTGCTGCAAGGAGTTTACCACTCGACCTTATTCCTTGTATGGCGCACGTTCTACAAAGAGTAATCGCCGTGGCTATTCAAGACAGTGGAGGCTCTTGTGCAGGAGGCACCGACGCGCTGGAAATGGACTCTTGAAATGAAAAGGCAGCTTCAACACAATAAAGATCCACTGAACGCGGCGCTGGCAGAGCAGAGGCATAAGTCAGCCATGCTAACCTCAGCTGATTATGACAGGCAAAGCTGGAAACGTTGCTGGAACCCTGCAGGTAATGTAATTTTTTTTCTCTTAAATTTTAATAATAAAATCACGTAATTTATAAGTCACCCAGACATTATTTAAGGCCTATACCCTAAATAGGTGCCATCTGAATCTAAACTGTAGTCATTTAGTCAATTGTGTGTCTGTACTGTAGGTACATCACTGAGCTCCTAAGTGGTGAAAAGTATGTATCCTCCTCCATGGTGCTACCTGCGCTGTGCCATCTCCTACATACAATGGAGGTCTCTGATGTTGACCCTGCCTACACAGTTTCAAGGCTGTATTCACAAAGAACCTCAACAGGCAAAAGGAGAGCTCAAGCCTGAGGTGGTTAAACTTAGCAACAGCTCTAGATCCCAGGTACAAGGACCTAAGGTGCTTGCCCGAAGCAGAGAGGGGAGAGGTGCGGCAAAAGCCGAGTATGACGCTGAAGGATGAAGAACCTGATCCACAGACCTCTGGAGAAGAAGTAGAGCCAGAGCCACCAAAGAAGAAGATGGCCCTCCTAGTGATGGAATCAGAGTCAGTCCGATGATGAGGCAATGTCCACAGATAAATGTCTAGAGAGGTACAAGGCAGAGCCCTGTGTCCGCATAGACACGCGTCCACTACAGTGGTGGTCAGCACATTGAGGTGCCAATGGTAAGCTGGCACATATTGCAAAAAGGTATTTGGCAACACCTGCCTCACGAATGCCATGTGAGAGACTGTTTTCTTTGGCAGGCCACATCGTGCAGAAGAAGAGGTCGGCTGTGTCATCTGAAAATGTCAATAAGCTGGTCTGTCTGAGCAACTGGCTGAAAGAAGAGTAGACTGTATGATTGGTTGGCAGGGGGAATGTTGCACAGATGCACACTGTCGAGACCTTCATTTTGTCTCTACAGACATTTCATTTCTAAAATAGGATTATAATAGAAATGTTAATTGTTGAGACAATAAAACTGGAGGATCTGTTTCCTTAAACTAGTTTGTCATGCATTTATTTGTTTCAACACATTTACAGGTAAATCCTAGTATGTTAAATTGGTGATTAATTGTGATTACTCGCAGTCCATGACTACAGTACAGGAACAGTTTGTTTGTGCCTGTGTATAATGTGTTATGTTTTTTCAGCCTAAGATTCTGCGTCCAGCACTGCTTCCTGGGGAGGAGTTTGTATCAGAGGGGTTGCGGGTGCTTTTGGACCCTGACGGCAGGGAAGAAGCCACCGGTGGCCTCTTGGGGGGCCCACACATCTTGCCAGCAGAGGGAGCCCTCTTTCTCACAACATACCGCATCATCTTCAAAGGCATCCCCCATGACCCATTGAGTAAATAACCATTACCTTCTTTTAAGTCTCTGAGAAAATAACTTTTTAGATTTGCCAGTTATTTTCAGTGTTCATGTTATAACTATGCTTTTTTTAAACATCAAATGATGATTTATTGTCTCTGACATATTTTCGTGGGCATCGGGGCACTTGGAGTTGTTACCTTATGACATAACAGACAGGAGCCAGAAATAAAAATGTTAACTAGTAGTACAGGCCTATATATTTTCTTCTCAAATCCTGACCATAAACTGAAACATCCTTGGTTCACGTCAGGCCTGGTAATGGCACAGAAAGCCAAAAAAGAATTAATACCATGTAATTAGTGAGTGTGGTGTGTCAGTAAGATGCTGCAGCAGTCATGTCAGTAATGTGATGGTGGTTTTGTTGTTTGTTGTCCAGTGGGGGAGCAGGCAGTGATCAGGGCTTTCCCAGTGTCCACGCTGACCAAAGAGAAGAAGATCAGCATCCAAAACCAGCTGCAGCAGAACATGCAGGAAGGCCTGCAGCTCCGCTCTGCATCATTTCAGGTCAACACTGAAACACTACACTGTTCAGTATGAACACTGGTTACCAGAGATGTCAAACAGATGGGTGGACACAGTGCAGTGTTATGTGACCTCCTGAGATTTTAGGTGACACTGAGGTGCAGTAGAAATCTAAAAAGTTAATCTTTTTTGTTGCTGCATTGACTGGTACAAACTGCACAAGCTAACGTAAAACAGTCAGACTTAAAAATGATAAACATTCCGTGTGAAACATCTTTTGTGTTTCACAATACGAGCTTGATTCTTAGAATCAGAGAAAAGCAGATTTTTCCCAGGCATATATTTTTAGTCTTTTATATCTAATGTTGTAAAACTTTTTATGGTTCATTCCTATCTGTTTACTATTATGAATTGTGAAAGTGGCCATGTTCATGGAGTGTATGTCACTTGGCCGGGTTGGACTTCACTTTAGTTTCGTTGTGCTTTTATGCTCACTGGAATGTGTGGGTGTGTGTTGTGGAGACTGTGTGTGTGCTGTTTTACTAATCTTGTGTTAGATGTGGAAATTGCAGATCTGCACACTTTAGGAAATGTTTGGATGAGAAGTCTTAGCAGTGATAAACAGACAGCTTTGATCCATGATATGCTCTGCGATTCAAAGATGGCTTAAACACATGTTGTGCGGGTTGGACACAGATAGAATCCAGAGTAAATATTGTTGCTCGTGTCATTAAATAATCCATTTGTCTTATGTCTCTTATAGTTGATAAAAGTGGCTTTTGATGAGGAGGTGAGCTCAGAGATGGTTGAGATCTTTAGGAAGCACCTCCAGAGGATCCGCTACCCTCAATCCATCTTTAGCTACTTTGCATTTGCTGCAGGACAAACTACACCACAGCTAATCCTTCCAAAGCAAAAAGAGAGGAACACTGGCTTCAGGTTTGTGGTGCAGCTATACAGCAGTATGCTCTGGAATAAACATCCCAAATGTCCGTGAATACTGATTTTATGTGCAAATCATATTGTTGCCATCTGAAATATTAGTTTAAAGTTACTTTTTTTCCACTGGAAATATTCAAAATGTCTCCGATTTTGATGCTGTAAACCGCTCTGACTAAATCAGTAAATTCTGCCTGCTCTGTTCTTTGGACAGAACACTGTCCAAAACTATTGTCAAGGGAGCAAAGAGGGCTGGAAAGATCACCATGGGTCGTGGTAGCCAGAGCACACTGAAGAAGAACGACAGAGGCAGCAGAATGACCTGGCATGAAGATGATGACATTTCAGGTGAGGGAAATGACACATAATTTACATGTGATGGTGTGGAGGGAGAAAAACATTTCCAGCAAAATGTAAAAGATTTCACAATTCAGCTTTGCAATTGTGTTTCAGTATCAGATGATGGAGAGCCACCACCCAGCAGCACCTTGCGAGCGTCAGAAAAGTCCACCATGGAGCAGCTGGTGGAGCAGTCCTGTTTCCGTGACTACCAGCGTCTGGGTTTGGGCACCATCACCGCCAGCTCGTCTCGCTCCAAATCAGGCGACCAGTTCAGGATCACAGCTGTGAACAGACTCTACTCCCTCTGCCGCAGGTACGCAGCTTCACAGGCTGGATACCTGCTGCTAGTTAAAGAGTTTTAGTTACAGCAGTGTGGCTTCAACAGTATCATAATCCCATTCAGAACAGAATGAATTCTGCAGGAGGGCATGTATTCAGCTGCATTTATATGTTTTGCTATAAGTGTATGGGTATTGCTTTGCAGTAACCTATTAAAGGTAGGCATTCTTTTTCCTAAAACCTGTGTTCGGTGTCTCTCTGTCAGTTACCCAGGGCTGCTGGTGGTTCCTCAAGCAGTACAGGACAGCAGTTTACACAAAGTGGCCCGCTGCTACAGACACAACCGTCTGCCTGTTGTGTGCTGGAAACATCCCCGCACCAAAGCTGTCCTGCTCCGCTCAGGCGGCTTCCATGGCAAGAGTGTGGTCGGATTGTTCAAGTCACAGAACCCATCCTCTACAGGTGCGCATACACAACAGCTTTTGAGTTTTTGTTTCATAGACTGAGCGAGAGGCACAGCTATTCTCTCTGCATTTTAATGTTTTTAAATGCATACCGAGTTTGGATAGAATTGACCTTTAGGGAACTGGCAAATATGAATCGCAAATGCTGGCCAAAGTGATATTCAACCAACATTCACTATTCAGAGGAACTATGTACTGTAACTAATGGATGGTAAAGTGAGTTTGAGCAGAACTGAGCTTATCTGCTTATCTTTGAAAGAAATTAAAGTCATGTTATTTTCTCTTAACACATTGTATCCATGCTCTGTCATTTGTAAAGTTCTTAAGTAGTGGTATGTTTTTTCCTGTCTAATTGAAATGTTTTCTGCTTTCAGCACCAGCCTCATCCTCAGATTCATCAAGTAGTCTTGAACAGGAGAAGTACCTCCAAGCCATCCTCGACTCCATCCCTGTCTACTTCAAAATGAACGGAAACAACACTCTGTCCAACCGCTCTCTCATAGGCCTCTCACCAGGTACAGATAATGTTCAGGTTCTGTTTTCGGTTGTCTGGTGATTAAATACCACAGTTCTCTCTGCTACTTAAATTTGAGTTTGATTTTGATCCCCCTCTGGGACTATTTGGATTTTGACTAGAGACTTTGTATTTCTGAAAACACAATTCATGTACTGTTTAAGTTGTTTTGATCACTGATAAGACATTTTGATTGTTTTTAAGGAGAAGCACAGATGTGAGTAAAATGATGGCTATCTTCCATTTAAGTGTCCCACAAAGCCATATCAGTGGGCCTGAAACTGGAACACCTAAAAGGCTTCCAGCCATCAACGTTATAAATTAAACTTCTGTTTGACAAGTCAAATGGTTGGCCGTGGGAAAGGTCTGTTAAACCAGTGTACATGATTTTTTTTTTTTTTTTTTTGCCCTGAGGTGAGCCACTGAGAGCGCACATGCCTGCTGTGTTCACCAGGATTGACTGGTCCCAGCCCAACCCTGACCTCATACTTACTGAAGCTTCCTGGTTTACTAGTTCACAACATGCAAATGTCTAATAAATTCAACTTACTTCAAAGTTGTGAAGAAGAAAACATGAGGGGATATCCACATTGGATAATTCCAACATACTTAATGCTAATTTGGCTCATTGAATAGGCCACCTTCATATCATATGGGAAACAATTAAAGAGTTGACAAATTATTAATGTTCATAATAAATATTGGTAATTATAACAACCAGTATATGAAGTGACCCCACCATACCTGTTGAACAGGTCAAGTGTGAAGGGAGTCAGTAAGCAGTTCCTCAGTGATCCTCAGGTTAAGCATTAGGTCCCTCAAAGCTACATCACCCCATTCCTGTGCATTTACCTGAGCTTTGTAAAGGCCTTGGCTTTGCTGTGGGAAAAAAACCTTAATCTGCTTTCAAGTGACAAAAGGCCATGTAGAGTTCATTTCTTCCGATAAAGCGAAAAACTGCACTCTTGCAATCTTCTGAATTATTTTTGTTCACTCCAGGTCTGCCATTAGACAATCATCCTCTTCCTTTTTCTGTTTTGTCTGGTCAGTGGTTGTTTTTCAGCATTTTATCTTTATGCTTGTGTGTGTGAGTGTGTCTTTGTCTGTCTGTCTCTCTCTGTTTGTGTTTGTGTTTCTGTGTATGTGTGCACAAGGTTATTACTCACGCTGTGGGGAAATCTAACCACTTACTTGTGGGGACATGGCTTTCCTCATGTAAACCGGATGCTGGTCCCCATCAAATTTTAGATGAACTTTTTCAAGGTTAAAGTAAGGTTAGGGAGTAGGGATGTTGTTGTTAGGGCTAAGGTTGGAGTAAGTCTCCAGGAAATGAATGTAAACCAGTGTAATGTCACCTGAAGTTTGTATGTGTGTGTAGGGGTGTAGGTGTGTAGGCGTGTGGGTGTGTGTGTGCATGTGGGTGTGGGTGTGGGTGTGGGTGGGTGCGTGCGTGTGTGGGTGTGTGTGTGGGTGTGTGTGTGTAAGGACATTTGTACAATAAAAGGTTATGTAAGAATTGCAGGACAACCTGGGGTCACCTCCCAGCTCATTCATCTCCATGACTTCACCCCTCCTCCTACCTGTATCATGATCATGCTGGATAGCATACTGTACACTGTAGTGAACTGCACACACACATCATGGCCACTTATCTGTATTTCTGTTACTCATTATTTAACCGTCATGTGTTTGAAGCACTCAGATCAGATGAAGGACTCTTGAGTGTGAAAATGAGGAGGTATGACTAATCATTGCAGTCAGTTTTGTTTTCAAAACATTGTAGCTATTTTGGTAGATGTCCTGAGCGCACTTTCTAAGAATCTTATTTATGATTTGGTGCTAACACCATATAAAAAAGTCTTTCTGAACCTGTCTCCTTTGTATTGTGTGAATGTTTTGTCTTTAGGTAGTGAAAGGAGGACGTCCAGAATACCAAAGATGGCTCCTGTCCATTTAGACATCCCGTTCTCAAACAACTTTACCAGAGGAGGTGAGTGTTGTTTTTCCACACGATGTGCCGCCTGGACATCTGCTGCCAGGTGACATTGGAAACACCAGTAAAGTCATCTGTAAGTCTATGGTTATGAGTGTTTAAGCCTCATCTAGTCAGTTAAGGGAAGACTTGGAAGGGGGATGCATATCTTATGGTCATGTAATGAATAATGACGCACGTTTATGGGGGTTGTGTTAGGAGCATGTATGAACCAAAACCTATAGGCCATGTTCATTTTAAATTGCAGATGTGAATATTGAAATATAATTTTCTTGATATATAATCCCATAATAATGCAATACCATGAAATATAATGCTTGAATGTGATCAAACATGAATCCCATTTTTATAAAAAATATATGATTTATGCACTTTTTGAATTGTAAATTAAAGTCAGCTGCTGAACAAACACATACTTTTTGTTTGCATAAGTGGAAAAAACTGATGCTGAAAATAATCTGAGCCCAAAGATTTACATCTTGTAACATGAGCTCATTGCCACATTGTTTTTTTATTGCGACCTGTAGTGTTCCTTGCAAATAAACATTAAACTAGATGCTGTATCACAGCTAAAGGCCAGTGTAAGATTAAGCTGTTTTAAAATGATCAGAATTAATATAGGACACCGAGAGTATTGCCAAAATGACACTTGCAAGTTGTGGTAACTTTAGTAAATTAAGTGAATTACATAGTCAAGAGGAGAGTACAAACAGGAGAGGCAAACTGTGACCCCAGATTCTTTACACCTGTTTGATCCAGATATCGTCATATTACTTCTGTGTCAGTCACATCTGTGGCTGACGAAGTGACACTTAAATCTGGTCCTTTGTCGTCACACCATCAGTCATAATCATGAACAAACATATTCATGCATGCTTTGACAATCATTTTCTCATTTAAAATAAAGACCTTTTCCATTTGCATGGCTGTCTGTGATCCGAAATGGTTAGTACGATAGGTGGTGGTATCTGTGTAGTTTTGACATTATTTCTTTCTTTCATGCCCCTGTCTCTACCCTCTTCCTCTCTCTATCTACCTCCTTTACAAATGACCACCCAGTGCTTGAGTACAGAGATAAACTATTCACTCACTCAAATCAAAAACCTGCCAGTAAGGAGAGAATCCAGCATCAAGGTATAGTCAAACTGTCTGACTCCCCCGCCAGTCGGGTAGGGTGCTCCTTCTCTAAGACATCCTTATCCTTTCCCTCTCACTAACCTGCACATGTGCTCAATAACCAAATCATGACTACAATGCACTGTGCTGCAAGGCCCTTACTAAGATCTTGTGAGACATAGTACTAATCATTGCTGACTTTGTGGGTGCTCTACTGGGAGCTGTGGTTTTTCACAACCAAAGTGGCTGCTGTGATGTGGCCTCTTCCATTGTTAATGTGTTGGCTCAGCAGAGCTAACTGTGGTCAGTTAAGACCTGGGTCCAGACTGAGGAGGAAACAGAGCTGTTTGTCATGGCAAACAAGTCATGAATCACACAAAATGAGGCCCTTCTGACCATGGCCTTTAGCATACTGTACAGTGTTCTCTAAATGTAGAAAATGCTAAAAATTCATATCCTCTCATATTGTGTATGTGAGGTCTAAGTCATATCAGGTCAGGTTCATTTTCAGTATGAACTCAAGTTATGACCCAGAGGATTTCATGATATCTCTGAATTGTATTTGGAGTCTGTCGGGTCAGAGGCTCTTGTATAACTGCCCTGTCTGCAGAAGTTGACACTATCAGTGGTTTGACAATCATACAAATGCAACTCAAAAAGACAAAGTGATTACTGTGAAAAACCAAGTACTTCCTGATACTGATTCATGCCGTTGGAAGGTATTGCATGCTCTTTTACAGAGAAATGGCTTCTAGACTTGTTGACTTGCTAAGAAATTCCAGCAACTTCTGCTTCTAATATCTCAACACACCAGATTCACATAGGCAACTGCTTTGTTGTTGAATTGAAAGAATGAGGTGTTTACATAATCGCTGTTGTACTGCTGTGCATGTAAATGTAGTTTGCATGTCATGTGTTGTTCATCATCCGGTCTTAGTTTGTTTGACAGCATGTGTACATCAGTGGAATTTGCACAAGCCAGCTCTATCCTGAGATGTGTGTGTGTCATCTGTATCTGTGTATCTGCAGGCATGTGGGCTAGTCTGCGCTCCAGCAGCAGACTCAGCCAGCACCCACTGACAGCAGATGTAGGTGCCAGACTAGCAGGGAAGGATCTGGCGCCACCTGCAGGTAGCATCAGTCTGCAGGCTCAGCTCCTCAAACACCAAGCTGCCCTCTATGTCTTTGGAGAAAAGTCACATCTAAGGGTGAGAATGAAGAGAAAGCTGCTTTCTGGAGGCTGAGTGAACATTTTGTTTCATGATGCTCTTAAAGAGAAGCCAGAAAATTAGAAATTTTATACTTTTACATGTGGCCTCAGTAACCTAAAATTGAATTTACACATTTCTGAAATTGTCAGAAAAATGTGAACAGTATAAACTTTTAAAGGTAGAAATTATAGCAGAGTTGATGGACTGAATTTACAAGTGTCCCTTATAAAGATTAGTGGAATTAAGACTTATCTACATAATATCTATGTTAATATCAAGCACAGCCAAAACATTGCTTTGGAATACACCCCCACCTAAGGAAAGGATAAAAATACAGCAATATGTGAAATTGGGTTTGTATAAATAACACAACTAAAAGACAGGGATATTCTTCAAAGCAAAGATCATGTATTCCAAATAATACATGCATCAGCAACAGGTTTGTCTTTTGTTTAAACTTTTAACTCATGAATTTACCTTATGTACTGAAATATAAAAACATTACCAGACCTACAGTACATTAGTGTTAAAGGTGACATTTGAAAGGTTTTCATGTTTGGTTTCTGTCTCATAGTGTTCGTACATGATATATCAGTAAAATAAGTCAGAACTTGAATCTGTGAGTCATTGGGCTTGAAATCAGTGAAATTTCCTCTGTATGATTCTAGTCTAGCCAGCAAGCATTTCTGAGTTACAGCCGATAATTCAATCATCTTTGCACATAAAGTGTGAGAGTGGTGGTGTCATGCAGAGTAACTGTTCACACCTGTATGATACAGATTCTACATCTGAAAATGGTAGCATGAAAGACGTCAGTATTCCCCACTGCCTTGCACAGAGAAGCTAGTGACTAGAAAACTTCATAAATATGAAGTCTGAAAACTATCAAAGAACTAACATTATATCACATCTCACCCCTTTTATCCAATCTCTTCAGTTAAACCAACCCCCAATAAATTTAAATATTTCCGAACCCAATTCACTTACAGTACTTATAGTACAGTACAGGCTGCTATTTTTCTACAAGTGCTACATGCCCACTGGATATAACATTGAACATCAGTATCATAGAATCAACCTTAGATCCAGTCACAAAATTATATCTTCTGTCTGAAGCTTTGGAGAAAAGCTGTCAGGTCACAGGTTTAAGTTTTTCTGCTTCCATCCAGTAACATTTGGCAGGCATTCAGACTGAGGCCTCACAGTGGTTTAAATGGTACATACAGCAAAGATCTGTATCAGTTATAATTGATATTTTTCATCCCCTGTTGGTGGTGTACCCCAAGGCCCCATCCTAGGTCCTATTTTATATTCATTATATACTATATGCTTCCACCTGGGGGTTTCTATTTAGGAAATTCAATATCTGTTAACATTGTTGTACTGATGACATTCAGCTATATGTTACATTGAAGACAAGTAATACAATCTTTAGACTCTTTAAAAGATGTTAAATGTTGGTTTGCCAAAAATTTCCTTTACCTAAATAAAAGTAAAACAGACTTTCATATTATCAGTTCTGACATTTCCCTACTGATACAGCCAACCCTTGTTGTATGTGTTCTCAAATTTCATTTCAAAAGTCCAGTAGTCTAGGTGTCTTATTGAAACTTGAGGTTTAAATTTGCCTATAAATTCAGTAGCAGTAGCTAGTCACCTTAAGAGAAGACAAAAATAAAACTTTTTTTTTTTTTTTTTACAGAAGGTTAGACCATCTTGCATGCTTTGATTACTTCACATCTGGGCTACCGCTGCTCCATTTATGTGGGAGTCAGTCCTCCCTGTCTGCCTGCAAGTGGTTCAAAATACATAAAGACTCCTCACTGGTACCAAGAAGAAAGACCACAGATCCCCTATATTGATCTCCCTCCACTGGTTACCAGTCAAAGAGTTGATTTTAAGATTCTCTTATTTGTTTTTAAAGCTCAGCAGGGGTTGGCACCAGCTTAAGTCTACGATCTCCGCAGTCCATGTTCTACAAACAGACCCCTCAGATCAGTTAATTCTTTCTGTTCCTCATTCCCAGTCAAAATTCAGAGGTGACCTAGTGTTTTCCATTGCTACCGCCAGATTGTGGAATAGTTTACCCCTCGCTGTCTGATATTTCCCATCTGTTACCACTTTTTAATCTCAGCTGATGACATCTTTTTAAAATTGCCTTTGAGTCATCTTAAATTTTTGATGTCATGATCACTTTTTAAAATTTTGTCTGTTAACGTTATTTTTTTTTTATCTTAACTATTTATCTATATCTATTTAAGTATTATAAAAGTTCTCCTAACTTTTTAAAATGTGATTGATTGTTGAGCGGTTGTGATGTTTTATTAATTTTAAGTGAGATTTCCATTGTGCTTCCAACATTTGCTTGTTGATAAATGTGAATGAGTTGAACAAAATATTGGTAGCACATTCAAACACACCATAGTGTTGATTCGTCACACAAACCTTCAACAGTACTTTTAAGTAATGTCTTTATTATGGGCATGTTCTGTTACATTACATATTATCATAATCGTGGTTGTGTTCTTCATTTAGTGCCATATTATTTAAATAGCTTTTGATTTCTGCAGTCTCACCCACTTCTGTGTCTTGGTTTTGACAGGGCCTCAGAGTGGACTCCTCTCTGAACTGTGAACTGGTGCCAGTGGACTTTGCAGACACGCGGCAGGTGAAAGCTACGTTTAAAAAGCTGCTGAGGGCCTGTGCTCCCAGTGCCACCTCATCTGACTCAGAAGATTCCTTCCTTAAAGCCTTGGAGGACTCTGAATGGTTCCTGCAGGTGAAAAAAAAGCAACACTGTTTTCCACTCTTACAATGACTCAGTCAGCTTTTAAAAATAGTGTAAGAATGTCTCAACAGTCAGTTCTTACTGCTCATCCCATGTATCAGTTTCACATAATGGATAAATCCACTATTTTCTCAAGGGAAACTGATTCAAATAATGGGATAACAGCAGTGCCCTTATCATGCTGGTTATCTGATTGACCTGCAGCCTTTGTCCTCACATTGGACGTTAGCTATGACTGTCGAAAATATTTTCTGTGGGAAACCCTTTCTATGTAACATGCAGTACTTTGCAATTTACCAGCAGACCAAACATAGTAATGCATGCACAGTTTGTGTGTGTGTGTCCATGTGTGTCTGTGTAGTCATGTGCCACATATCTCATTTTCCCACAGCTTCACAAGATCCTGCAGCTGGCACTGTTTCTGGTGGAGCTTCTGGACAGTGGCTCATCTGTTCTCCTCAGCCTGGAGGATGGCTGGGATATTACTACACAAGTGAGAAAAACCCATAAATACATTTATGATTAAACACACAAGTAAGACGGACCGATGGAGTGAGCACAATATATAGACCAGAGAATAAACAGAGAGGTGCAGGTGCAGAGTTTGTCTTCAGAAATGTTTCCCTTAGCCTGTTTTTCTACAGATTTTCAGTTTGTGTAACAACAAAACCTGAGGGGTAAAACAAGCACATTAAACAAATTAGAAATGTTACAAAATACTTATACACTTGGTAGGGATGGGAAAGCTGGCATTACAAAAAGGAAAATGTAGCACTGTGAATACTGAGGTAAACAGTACAGACAAATCATTCATGTCATGCAGCCACTAACCATTACATGAGTCAGCTGCACCTGAAAGCCCATAAATGAAGGAAGAATGGGGGCTATTAACTTCATGTTGTTACAGCTCCCCAATACAAGTCCAGTTTGGGGTTCCTGTTGCATTTTATTCCCCCCTTTACAGTTATATCAGCCGATTAAAAACACTATAAGCAACACAAACCTCAGAAGAGGCTAATTAAAAACACATTTGTTTACATTATGTGTATCTTTTAAGAGTGTCATTATGACCTTGACGGAAGCAAACACCTAACAAACAAATCTGAAAAGGCCAGTAAAGATGAAACATATCAATTAATAAAGACAAATTGTAAAAAGGGTCCAGGAGCAGCCAAACAACTGTTTAATAAGAGCATACCTGATAAACAGTGCTTTGGTCTGATTGACAGATGTTTAGGTAACAGTAGGTAAACTGAAACTGTTAAGAGAGCTGTCCCGCCCCCTTCATTATTCTAGAGTACATTGAAATTGAAAGCAACAAGTGTGATTTTTATGTGAAAGTTTTTAAGGCTTCTCCACCATGGCATCTTTAAGACTGCACATCTGAATGTGTGAATCATAAATTTGGCAAACTCGACCACACCTGCTTGTCTTGCTCATCTTCTTATCAGTTCTGTCACTGTTTATGACAGAACTGTTTATCGTGCAGTTAGACTGAGAATGAAAAGGACTGAGGTCACCATTTTGTGCTCGATTCAATCATAAAACTTCACGGTTTTGACTTTAAGACATGTAAATAAAATGTCTGGTTCGAGCCTGATCGGCTCTCAGTATCCATTTGCTGCTGCACTCAGCATTTCCTCGCATGTTTTCTCTCTGAGCTCATATTTTCCATGTTGACCTGTTAAAGTGCACATGTTTGTATTGCAAGCGCGTGTCCTTCATGTGTGTTTACAGGGTTTGTAAAGCCCTGGGCTGCTGTTTAAAAAGCACACTTCGTGAATACATTATGCCAGGCATGTGTTCGGCCCAGAGCATCTCTCTCCACGGGCCACCGGCTCCATCACGCCAGGTCCCGATCAACATGCACAGACAAATGGGCTCCATATGCTCTGGCTCTCCTTCTTGTGTCCATGGATCATAGACACCCCACAGACAGGATGAAGAACTGTCTTTGCTTTCTTTCTGAACCCTGTTTTCCATTTCTCCTCCTCATCCTCAGTTTAACCTGCTGCCCCTTTCTCTTATGTCCACTCTCTTCTCTCAAGCCTTGCTTCTCTGTCAAGTCCGTTTCTCAGTCTGCAATAGTCTCACAATAATCTGAAGGGCTTATTTCAGCACCGGCATGCAGGGGGCTTTCTGTACCAATCAGAGTTGGATGTTCTTGTAAACCCAATGGGGAAGCCATGAACTGTTATTCCTGCTCATTCCACGCACGTCAGGGCTCATTAGCTGTGTTGGAGGAGACAGGGGTAGGAAAGCAGGCCAAGCATATTGCATGTGTAGACAAGTGGTTCTCAAATGGTGTTTTGTGGACTGAGCTCAAGTGTGCCTGAAGACCTAGCTACAGTGTTATATAAACATTATTGATAGCAGATGATAAGTTAGTTTAACAGTTAAAGATTCTCTGAAGATGGGTCAGTTTTAGATTGTTGTATTCAGCTTTTACAGAAATGCAATATGTGTGCTCAATCGTAATCACGCATGACCAGCTGAAAATAATTCTGCACATCGGTGGTGAAACAGCTTCTACCTTCTTTGTCCTTTAGTGGTAAGATGATGAAAGTCAAATTCTTATTTAAGTTTAAATTGTGCATTTCACCACAATACTCTCAACACACTGTACAGTGACAAAAACTTATAAAAACATACGTTGTTAATGGATGATTGTTAATGTTGCATATAAGGATTGTGTTTGACCTTTTCCCCTCATACTGTGCATCTCTTGACTTGATCTGTGGGACATCTCATTCGCACCGTTTCATTTTGGCTTTTCTCTTTTTCTCTGCAGGTGGTGTCGCTGGTGCAGCTGCTGAGTGATCCTTTCTACCGGACCCTGGAGGGTTTTCAGGTGCTTCTGGAGAAGGAGTGGCTGTCCTTCGGCCACAAGTTCAGCCAGCGGAGCAACCTGAGTCCCAGCAGCCAGGGCAGCGGCTTTACTCCTATCTTCCTGCAGTTTCTAGATTGTGTGCACCAGGTGAGGGTTACCCCCACAATCCTCGCTGCCACAGGTTCACCTCTGCCCCTGCTACGTGACTGCTCTCGCTTCCCTCCATGACTTAACGTCATTCATACCATCCTCATGAGTTCATCACATTCCTCAGATGCAAACAGGCGAGAGGGTGAAAAGGGCGAGAAATTCAGCTGTCATTATCTATACAATTGGTTCGGTTTTGCTCTTCTCAACACTGGATATGAAATTTCAACAGTGTTGCACCAGTGAGTGTGCAGGGAGGCTGCTGCCCAGATGGTCCATGAACCCAGTGTTCAGCATTCAGTTGTCTGTGCTTGCGTGTTTCAGCATCCCTTCACACATCAGTGCGTGTTTAGGGCTGCATGTGGAAAATTGCAGTTTTGGGGATTGAGTCTCTAGTAAGGCTTGGGTGTTTTTCAGGACTTTGAGGGGGGCGAGTTAAGAATGAGCTGATACAGCTGAGGTCCAGAGAAATGTGTCTGCAGTGAAATGCTAACTTTAGAGAATGTCACGGCTTTTTTGTGTCTCCTGGGGTTGCACAGACCCACTCCTATACACTTACATCAACACATAGTTTCTGCATTTGTCTTTTGAAACTGTAGGCTTGGCAGCTTACAGAGTTTGGCGGGGGTCCTGGGATCTGGAGAGTTATAAAGAGGGGGAAGAGGGGATTCGGACACGAGCTGAAAATAGAAGTGCCTCATCTCCAAAACAGCTGTTGTTTTTGCCAATAGACCCAGGTGGCCTCAAATATTCAACACTCTGGCCACCTCACACCCTTGGATGGGAACAATGGAGCTGCATAGTCCTGCCGGCTCAGCCTGGATTGTGTCTGGCGGTGATGATTTCACTGACCTTTGCCCCCCCTTCCAAAGGACAGGAGAGGCTCTTTCCTGTTTCTAATTGGTCCTTTATGCTCAGGAGGGACGTGAAGCCACAACACAAGGACATGATACAGCTGTCACACACACTGACCTTCTCTCCATGTCTCTTAACTGTCTTCATCCATCTTTTCTTGTCCTTGCAGATTTTAGAGCAACATCCTCTGGAGTTTGAGTTTAATCAGTATTATCTGAGGTTCCTGGCCTATCATCACATCTCTAACCGCTTCAAGAACTTCCTGTTGGACTCAGACTATGAGCGCTTGGAGCATGGTCAGTGTCCTTTACTATTTAAACTAAGGGGATTGTTATTGATTATATCATGGAACTGCTACATCACATTTGTCTCATTTTTACTTTCATAATTCCAGGCACATTTTGAAAAACATCTTAATACCAAAATTAAAATTACTTTACTAGTAACCAGGGACTTTTTAAAATTATTTTCCTTTCTTTTATAATCACTCTGCATTGATTTAATGTATGAAATTGTTTGCAAAATTAAACATAATCGGTGATTCCTTTACTGTCGCAGCAGCACATGCTTGCAGCAGTCCTGCTAGGTTCATATATTGCAGCCTAATACATTTTTCCAGAGTGAAAGTTTATTTTTAAATGCTTCATTACTTGTACCTTGATGCATAATCCATAGAGGATGCTGAGTTTACTAAGCTGACTAAAATAATGAACAGAGGATGTGCAGAAAGTATGTGGGGGTATGTTGTGGTTTAAAATTAGTGTTGACACGCTGTTAAATGAGTGTCGAGTCCATTATGAACCACATGGCCAGCTAAAGCCTTTGTTCATATCCCCGATCACAACACTCACATCCTTTGGTTGACACAAGCTCAGTGATGATTTTGCCCTCAGCATCATCTTCTTTGTGTTTCCACAGGCCTGCTGTTTGACGATAAAGGTGATAAGCAGGATAGGAGAGGCATCTGTATCTGGGATTGCATCAACAGGATGCACAGGAGGAGTCCCATCTTTTTCAACTACCTGTACAACCCATCAGAGTGTGAAGTGAGTGTTTCTGACCACTTCTCTGTCAGGTAGCAGAGATTCAGCTGCAGCTGAGTCACGAGGCTCACTCTTGTTCCCACACATGGCTGAATTCACTGTTTTTATATAGTGATTCTGAACAAGCTGTGTCATTAATGTGAATGATTTATTTGAATGAACATGTTGTATTTTGTTCTCGTTTGTGAAACTTATACAAGTGTACTTATAAAAACACAAATGGGAACATAAGATAAGATGCTCTGTTTTTCCCATCATCTAACAAGGGAACTAGTAATTAGTACATCACTAATGTTCAGTTCTTGCTGGGTACTAAAGTCCCGAAATGTGCATGTTGGAGTTTGGGATTGGCTCCAGTTACCTACTTAGTAGAGTTGAAGAAGTACAAAAAAAGATTAAATTTAGTCTTCTCTGTATGATTGCAATTATTTTGTTTTCTGATGGTTTAGGAATGACTCTGTGTTCCTGCAGTTTTCTTGTTACAGATTTCATTCTTGTTTTGAAGGTTTAAATGTTTCCTTTTATTTCCCAGCTGTGTGTAAATCACAATTTGTTTCTGTGTTCTGAAAAACAATTGACTAAGAGTCAACATTCACAAAGCTGAATAATCTTTTTTATCACACTTTGGCCCTTATATACAACATGGCTTTTTGATTAGCCTCATCAAGGTATCTATTTTACCGCTTTCCACAGTCACAACATCTGATTCTCATTGAAACATATCTTCTGTGTAGGTGATCCTGAAGCCTTCGATCAGTATCCCCTGCCTCAGTAAATGGGACTTCTTCACAGATGAGACTCTGTCCACGGGCCCGTGCTACGACTGGAGGACAATAGCTGTAAGGCTGGAGAGCTCGGAGGAGATGAACACCATCTCTAACAGCAAGAGAAGGATTGTTTGGCCGTGTTACAGCAGAGTGAGCCGCGCCCAGCCCGATGCCATCACCAAACTCCTCGCTGTAAGAATTTGTTACCAAACTCAAAAGTTCAGTGTGAATTTTTATCCTTTTTTTTCTATCGCGTCACATTTGTCATTTTTCTTGCCTGTTACTGGTGCTTCAGGACATCGAGAAGCTGGAGAGTGAACTGAACCAGAATCCTGAGAAGTGGCAGACAACTCTAGAGAGAGTCAGAATCAGCATTCAGGAGGACCTCAAGGAAGAAGGGAATGTATGTGTTGGAAGAGTAAAGATGATTTGTTATCTTAAAATCAGATCACCTTTGTCAAATTGTGGAAAACTGTTCTTATGTGTGTACTGTTCCTACTTATACATGTGTGCATCGTGTCTGTTCACAGCTCTGTGGGCAGTCGGTATCTATCTCAGGCCTCATTCCCACCTCCAGCCTGCAAGCCTTCCAGCGGCGCTCCATGCTGCACCTGCCGGAAAGCGGACTGGCCGAGGACCGCAGCACCGCCACGGCTAATGGAATCAATCGCCGTGCCGCCACACTTTACAATCAGTTCACCCCAAAGACTGAGGAGAACAGGTGGGTTGTGAACTTCCTGAGTCCCGGAACAAATAAAAAGTTCTCATTTGAGTCACTCAAACTGCTGCTGAGGGGCCAGTCCAGTTTTGGAGGATGATTCAGTGCTGTGGTATGATGTGTGGGTCATGTTTGTGTGGATTGTCTGTACTCTGTTAAACTCTGGGTGTGTAATTTTACAGTTTCTGTGAGGTCAAAGTACAGTCTCTTGGCTCTAATCTCTGGATATTTTCCTTGGAATTGATTAAAATCTACTTTGTCAATTTTTCTTTTTTTTCTTGCATGTTTTCCACATCCAAATATGTTTGACAGATAAAAGTTCTAACAGATGAAGCTGGTGAATGAGAAACAGAATAAACAGTACAGTAACTGTTTTCAAGCTTGCAGCTCACAGTATATGCCAACACTGTCTCTGTATTTAATTGTATCTGTATGATAAATCAATCAATCATATAAGCCTGTTTTTCTATAATTTCCTCTAAAATACTTGGTTGTTTGCAAACTTCACGCCTTCACTATTGCAGCTAAATTATTTCTACAGACACACTAGTTGGACATGTGTTAAAGCTTTTGTACAGGCATATGATTGGTTGACACTGACCATTTTAACAGTCTTGATCAAATTGGCTTCCACAGCTTTGAGAAGGTTGAAATATGAGAGTTGAAACCCCTTGGAGAGCGAGGTCTTTACTCTTCACACTTTCGGAACACAATGTACAAATATGCCACTCAGCCATTGTGGACAGGCTCCACCTAACTGTGATCCTGAAAAAAAAAAAAAAAACAATATCGGGAACATTGTTCAGGCTGATTGCACCAGAATAGCATATGTATTGCAAATAAGTAGTCTAAGTACCTGTGTGGTATTTTTTTCAGGTCTTACGAGGGGATCCTGTATAAACGTGGAGCGCTGTTGAAAGGCTGGAAACCTCGCTGGTTTGTGTTGGACATCACGAAACATCAGGTGAGCAAGTTCCTTCATTTCAGAAACACTAAACCCTCACCTGAGCGACATGCTGCAGGTTAACGCTCACTGTCTTTACAGCTGAGGTACTACGACACCGGGGAGGACACAAACTGCAAAGGCCACATCGATCTGGCGGAGGTGGAGTCTGTGCTGGTCGCTGCACCAACAATAGGAGCTCCCAAACACATCAGTGAAAAGGCATTCTTTGATGTGAGTACATGTCAACCCGAATGTCCAACGGATGCTGCTCTGTCACGTCTCTGCCACTGATCAACAATTGCTTCATCTGTTTGTCGACACACACGTTTCCAGTATTAGTTTTGTGCCAGCTTGTTTTTTTACAAGCACATTGAAAACACATTTGCTACTCAGCCATCATCAGTTGTTTGAATTACTGTCTAATCTTTGTATTTGCATTTGCTGAATAGTTAAACTGGAGATTCCTTCTCCTGCTTCACAGACTTTTTTTTTACTCATAAGTACATTTAGAGACATTAGGCTGTTCTGGCAAAAATAGATCCAACATAACCTTCCACCTTTGTTAATTTTCTATTTTTAAAAAAATGTGTATTCAAAGTGCAACAGAAACATGCTGTTTGTCAAGGAGTGATTATTTTACTCTGTGTTACTGGGACAAAGATTTAATCTGCCTCTGATTGGCTGTTACTCATTGCTTTAAGAGTTAGCCAAAGGAAGAGTGGGGTTGGCTCATACCAGGTGCAGGTGGGGCTGTGGCTTGATGAGAGGACTTGCAGATTTCAGTTTGAAACTCATTGAAAATAATTTAAACTGAAATGAGGATATAATTCCGACATATCATATTGAATTGTTCATTGCAAAATACAATTCAAACTGCATGACCAAATGGCACATTGAATTGCTGGTTTCCTTTTGAATAAAGAGGCCAGTAAAACTGACATAGATGGAAATATTATTTTGTATTTTCTTGTGCTGATTTATAAAAGATGCATGAAATTTGGATGGAAATTTTTGTAATTGGCATTAGTGGTTTTTGTTTCTGTGTACCAGGTTTAACGTTTATCTAATACCTTTCCAGCTGAAGACCAGCAAGCGAGTCTACAACTTCTGTGCTGCAGATGCACCCAGTGCTCAGCTATGGATAGACAAGATCCAGAACTGCATCTCTGACGCCTGAACACTGACTCTGTCATCATATCACAAACATTAGAGGCGGAGTCAGGCGGCCGAGGGCAGAGACATCTTTAATTTTGGTGACCACAGTGAACAAAGTGCCTGGTAGCAGAGGATGAATACCGTCCATCCACTTCTCTGCCTGTTACTTGGTCGGGCTGTCATCACTCTGCTTCAGTCGGAGTCAGTCGAACACATCCGTCTCTGCTGTCAGCTCCCTCCTCTGTGCCTCTGGCAGGGATGAAGTGAAGATAAGCTGATGTTTAAGGGGACTGCACTAGGATATAAAATCCTACTTAAGCTGTAAATAGATCAAAGCAATATCACTGGCCATTCAAACTGTGGGTTCAATTTTACACTTTGAAAATGTAGAAAATAGCCTATAAAAGAATTTCTATCAGATATTTTACTATGAGGAAAGGTTATTGCTGCTTAAAAGTAAGGATGAACCACCAAAAACTCAGAGATTTTAATGCACAACATTAAAAAGCAATTTGTTTGCACTTATCTCTAAAGTATGCACTCCTTATCAACTATAGATTTTCTAACAAATGCAGACAGCAAGGCTAAAGGCATTACTTTACAATGTACACACATTTTCTCAATGACAGTCAATGAGAATAATTTGCACAGTGAGTTCAAGTTACCTGACATTTTTCTATTTAAGTGTATTTTTTCCTCTATTTTGTTGAATGTTTAATGACTTACGGATAACACATTTGTCTCATGTAAATGTAAATTATTATTTTTTATTAAAATGTAACTTGTGTAAGTGTGGTGGTTTCACGTTTCTCTGTAAATATCTGTGTAACATTTTATTTTATATTATGTATGTACTGAACAGACATAAATACACTTTTTTAACTTTAATTCTAATGTGACCAGCAAGTCTTTTCTAAATGTGTTGTTACTGTGCAAAACCCTGAGTGGCCTGTTCCTTGTTAGTGATGAAACACTCATCTGAAAATGAAATGGAGGGTCCTTTTGTTTGTTTGTTTTCTTTTTTGTTCAGATTGTCCAGCCAGGTTCTGTGTCTTTAAAGGGTTTTTAAAGGTGTGAATCTATCACGTAGGACAACGTGGTTTTCAAAGATCCTCATCTTACCTGCTCTCTGTTTGTGCAACCTCTACACTTATTAAAAAGGAAACAAATTAAAGTATTCAATGTTGTCAAATACTTTTTTTGTTACTGTATCTTTGTACTACGTTTTGTGGTGGCACTAATGTTTTGGAAATAAATTTTAAAAATACTTGAAACTACTCATTGCCTTTGTTATTGTTACTGAATGAAACTGCTGTTGTACAAAGTTATGAGAAAAAAACACTCAGATCCTTTATCAAAGTGAGTGTGGGGCTATAAGGTAATAATTCAGAGTACAAGTACTTTGTTCCAAGTAAAACTCCATTTAGTACATATTACACATTTTTCATATTTTTACTGCCACCCAGCAGTTTATATCATATAAGGCAGTTAAAATGAGCTTCACCATTAACAGCTATAACTTTTGAAGTGAGGAACATAATATGAAAAAATAATCCGACAATTCAACACGTTTCACATTAATGTGTCGTGCTACCATGTTACCAGTAGTGACAAACACAAAACTGGATTATTATTCAGGAATCTCTACGTTACCAGGTAACAATGTTTTTATGAGTCAATCTAACAGCATGACTCTAGGTCACTGTTGTCATAATTGTTGATCAGTTTGGTTGAGGCTATTAAAACACCTCAACATCTCATTTATTAGGTGGACTGGCATTAAATGTATGAATGATTCCAACCTGATTCTTCGTCTAGAGTCTCCAAGAGGTTTTATTTGTGTTTTGGGGTGATAGAAATTGGATTGGATGGATCCACCTTATACTTGTTAAAACACATAATAAGTAGCCACCAAATAATTTGGTAAAAGCTTTTGTGTTCCACACATTGATCACTAATAAACTTGTCGATCCCTTTTTTACCATCTCTGGTAAATGTACAATTCATTTTATGAATGAATTTCTAAGCTAAGATGGTGAGCATGTTAAACATGGTACAGCTAAAGAATTGTTATTGTTGTTACTGTGAGTGTTTGGCATGCTGGCATCAGCAGTGAGTTCACAGTACAGCCTGACAGAGCTGCTAACGTGGCTGCAGACTCTTTGTCCTTCTTGTGTAAGTGGTCACAGGATACAGGAAGAAAACTTAAACCATTTGTAATTGCCACATTTTTCTGGCCTCTTAAGAACACCTCGTCTTTAATAAGGATTTTCTCTCAATGAAAGGTAATCAGACACTGTTCCAACTCATCTCTTTTTTATTATTTTTTTTGTTGTTTTTTTTTGGTTGGGAGCCAGTGACAGGGTTTGGAGAGGATGATGATGGGTGTCTCACTTTCCAGCAAAGAATATGGGCTTGGGCCAGAGCCCCAGCTCAGGCTCTGTGGCGCCTGGTTGGCGGCACTGAACAGGACTTCTGTGGTCGTATGAAGGTTTGTCTCTGAGAGGACGTGGGAGGTCAGAAGAAGAGCAATGGGGGGGGGGGCTTTTCTGGGATGGAAGTAGTGGGTGTTTGTCCTTCAGTGCTATCTCCCAGCTGGTTTATATTGGAAGCAGGTGCAGAACTGCAGCAGACTAACATCTGGTCAGGGCTGCTGGCAGTTCCCTCCATATTTAGCCTCTTGGTTTAGGTACGGAGATTAGGACCTCTGCCCATGAACAGAGGGATGCAGCGGAAGTTATCCGGCAGGACTGTGTGGAATGGCATAGTCGGAATAATTTCCTCCAGAGACAGAAATTTCTCAGCAGCCACATTGTTCAACTATTGATTCCACACAGCTACAATCCTCTGACTGAATCATAGAACATTTAAAGAAATTAGATGTAAAAAGCTTTTGGAAATAAAAGATCTTCGTTGTTACATAATCAGATGATGAAGACGACAAGAATTAGGCTACATCACTGCCTCTTCAAATGAAGCTTAAGAAAATTCACTGAGGAAAGTGCCTGTTATCCTTAAGAGCCACAGAGTTTTAAAATGTTGTGCTATGTAATTGTGGTCTTGTGTAACTGGCTAAATGGTTCTCTGGAGTTCAGTGTGATTAGTCTTGGTCAGTTGGAATTTTGGTGCTTTCACATTAAAAAACAAACTCAAAATCAAAAAGGGTCCAGAAATTCAAGATGGGGTATATCTAATGGTTTTGGATCCCATGCTCCATATTAATGTACAGTCATAGCTGCAGTAAATGCTTCTTTTCCGAGAAAACAGCTTGAAAAATAAGCCAACTGGCATTTCCACAGGCCCAAAACTACTCTGCTGACATATGATGCTGATTTAGTTTATTGGTCCTGTAAATCCTATTGTGCAGGCTGTTTAGCAACTTCCATTTCCTGGGTGCCTCTGCAATGTGGACGGAGCTGATTCATTGCTGCTGGGGCCTCACAGCCCCGTGGACTCTCAGTGGGCACCTGCTCCAAAAGTCTAAACTCCACACTGATCCCAATGGCTCGACACATCATCAAGCCCCGCCCTGGAAATCAGGATGATGTCAGCTGCCTGCAGCACATGGGGGTCTGATATTATCAAAAACAGGAATCAACTGAAGCC
This sequence comes from Mastacembelus armatus, assembly GCF_900324485.2. Classification (NCBI taxonomy): domain Eukaryota; kingdom Metazoa; phylum Chordata; class Actinopteri; order Synbranchiformes; family Mastacembelidae; genus Mastacembelus; species Mastacembelus armatus. The sequence continues at coordinate 10,290,577 of NC_046635.1, read as the reverse complement.
CGGATGAGCTAATCTGGACACGGACAATTTGCCCAAGAACAGAAAAGCACAATTACACATTTGATTTATAGTTTTTAGAAAGTCGTGGGTTAACGTCTGTTATCGTGGTCCGCTTACAGTTGTTTGTCTAAGGTCCTGGTGTTTTTCTGTTGTCAGTGTAAGCGACCCCCAGTTTCTCTCTGCAGCTAAACCCAGAGTCCATTCAACCATGTGAAATGCTCAGGGCTGTGAGGTCACTGCGGGAAGTTATCTGACCCAGAAAACAGGCATCTGCCAGACATTTTTCACCAGCAGACAATCCCTAAAAATGTTCCCATTTCAAATCAGTTTCGATGAGGAGACGGGACAGGACTCAGATGAACTGCTCATGAGGAACATGGTGCTTTTTGGAAACAAGGCGTGAGGGTGAAATGTAGAGGCCTTGTGCAATTTAGCTACAGAGATTAGAAACTCATATTTCTGAGAATAGTCTTTACAAAAAAAAAAAAGGCACCATGTTTTCTCAGATTCTGGGATATAAATACTTCTTATAAAATAGAACTGAACAGTAAATCTAAGTGTCACACACCAGATCAACAATTCGGTACAAACAACTGCGATGCTATTAATCACGGGCTGTTTATTCCAATCATTTTGAATGATTCTTGATTTTGATGCTGTAAACATTGTCTTAATGCACCAATTAAAGACCTGTCAAATCCCCCAAACAAAGACGGGCATAAAACGAGAAGCTCTGTTGATTTCCTGATCTTTCTTGGTGGTAAACCACATTGCTGGTTAGTATTTAGGTCAGAAATCTGGGCAATCTGTCTCTATGTCTGATGTTATCAGTAACCCACCGGTATAAAGAGATGTGCATGGTGCTGACTGTTCGCTCAGTGTATGAATGCAAGTTCTTATCTTATCTCCTGCTCTGACAACTTTGAACTTTATGTGACCTGTATTCTTCCTTTCAGGCTCCTCTCTTAAAGGAGAAATTAAGGTGGTTTGAGAGTTTCTACATCAGAAAGTAAATACGCACATTGTGCGGGCTGGCAGACACGAGACATACAAGTACCCACAGCTGATAGGTTTTCACCCATGTGACAGCGTTCCTGTAGCGTCGTCTCTTTTTTCATGAAACATGAGGGTGGGGAAGGCAGAGATGAGGTGTACGTGTGAGAACAGTGGCCCCTTTGTTGTGCAAGCTGATTTGTTTTGACACTGAGATGCAGCAAAACTGACACCTAACCATTGCACGCCACGTGCATCAAGCGTTATTCATCTTGTTTTGTGTTAACTGGAACAATGAAGTCATACTGAACAACACATACAGACCTGTAAGACAAATGAGTACAGTAACTGGAGATGCACCAAGAAAGTGGTTTCCATGTGCACTACAATAGACAAGACAGTATCAGGTCATAAGGCACTGTAAAGTAAAGGTGTTTAAAAAAGGTCTTCTACCTGTGTTTAATGAAAATCAAACAGAATGCACACTGTGATGGTATTCTTCTAGAGTTACCACCATTGTGTGATTGTATTTTTAGTCCAAACTACAGTTTAGGTTGTGAAGAGAATGGCTGTTTTCTTATTAACAATGGTACACAACAGGAGAGGTGATAGCACATGTACTGGCCTGGGTGATTTTTTTTTTTTCTAAAATTTGTGTATTTTCCTATATGGACTTTGGGATAAACTCGCTGTGACACATAAATGACATTCATTTGAATATCTAACCATCCATCCATTATCTATACTCATTTATTCATGTTTAGGGTCACAGGGATCTGCTGGAGCCTATCCCAGCTCTCATTGGGTGAAAAGGCATTTCTCAGCCTGGACAGGTCACCAGTCCATCGCAGGGCCATTTTAATATCATTATAAGAAATTTAATTTGTGAAGCACATGGTCATGTCCAGGCAGAACAATGCCTATAAAGAAAACAGCCTCTGATTATCATCTTCCTTCTTCTAACAACATCAGTGTTGACAAACATAAATATTATGGTATTATGGGTTTTATGAAAAGGCAGGTGGGTAAAATTGATTTGAATAGGCATAAGACAGTAAAAGGAACAGTACATATTTACCACATTGAGATAGCTTCATTGTAAGTGAGTGATTAATTCACACAGTATGGTTTCTTTTGTTTTTCTTGAAGCTTTAGAGATCAGTCTCTGCTCTTGTTATTTTATCCAGTGTTTCTTAAGGCCACTTGTCCAGGTAACCCTGAGAGTGAATCTTTTTAGACGAGTGTTGGCTTCTCTTTGAGACTCTTCCTCTGTATCACCAAAGCTTTTTGTTCACATGGTAAGCTTCATTCATTCAGGGTGGGGGCTAGCTGTCTGATGCTAACATAGAGCTTTTATCTGTAAGATTTCTGTAGACAACTATCTTGTTTTTTTGAAGCTGTACAGTATATCTAGAAAGTGACTACAGCTTTTAGTCTTTTCCACTATAAAAAAAAGAAGCTCTGAGCCATAAAAAAGTCATCAGTACAGTATATCTTACCCAATATGTAATGTGTGTCCTGAAGGTTTTATTAATACAAATGTAATCTACCTAAAACTTTCCCAAACTAACAGCTACACATTGTTAGTGAAAACCTGAACCATGCACCCTGTAGAAGCTGAAACCTCTGTGAAACAAAAATGGATCTGGTTGGTTATTTAAGGCTAAATATTCTAATTTTTTTGATTTATTTCAAATAATGGATTGTTTTGACTGATATTTTCTCTGTATATAGAGCCTTACAGCACTTCAACTATTGTCCAGCTCTGGGAGATAATTCCTTATCTTGAAACTCTTCATGAATTATTGCCACTGTCAGACCAGGGAAGTCAGGAAGTGTTTAGAAATGTACTGACACCTTGTTGGCTTTAATCTTTTCATGGCATTTGTTTTGGCAACTTAATTTTTGAAGAATATGCCTATATGTCTATCCCTTAAGAGTGAGAACTACAATGACCAGGCAACATCTGGACAACATAGCTCCTGTCAGGAACATCCGCTGCTCAGCATCAAATAAAAGGCTGAAACTACCATTGTGGGCCAGAGATGGAGACACACTGAGACTCCTAAAACATCCTACAAATAGTGTCCATGCAGTGTTTTCTCACACTTTGAGCCACTCCTGCTCACTTGTAACAGGGTGAAAATCCTGTTTATATGGCGACACCTAGTGGACACTGTTCGTCATGACCTGGAAGTACACTCTCAAAATATACAGTATCAAGCTGTTTAAAATTTTAAATGCACTAACTTTCAGTGACATATTCAATGCACATGCGCAGAAAATTCTTTTTTTCTCCCTTTGTTAATGTTATTTTAACAGTTCATGTTCAATACAACAATTCAGTCATCCGTCTGCCCGGCATGCAGAATAGATTTCTCTGGAAAATCATCCAGAGTGCAGTCTTATATTAACTTAAACAGCTGGACAGACTATTGGTTTGCTGATAATTTGATTAAAATTAGCAAAGCCAGAAGATCTTTTAAACCTTAAACAAAATAAATACAATCTGAATTGGTAATTCTAGGATTTATTTTAAACTATAGGATTTTAGGAGAATCTGACCCACCTTCACTGCTTTTCAATAAGTTCATATAAAGCTCAATTATAACTCTCACTTTTCATCGGCCATCTCTTAGAGGCTTGGTCTAAAGTGGCTCCTGGCTTTTCTCCCATGCGATTATATTAAGTGAAAAATCTTCATTGTATTCACTATGTATTTGTGGGTTCATCATGTTCTGTGTTCTGTCGCACTGGCCTTATTTTGTGTGAAGCTGATGCATATAGCCACTTAGGAACAGTAACAGATACAAATACACAATGCCACAATAAAACTTGATGGATAGAATATAGCTGCAAGTGGCAATGATGGGCCGCAAGCCCTGACATGTCATCATCTAATATTACACTATCAACATGGGATGTCTATCAGATGTACAGAGCTAATGAGAGAGTGCCAGATTTCACAACATCTAGACACATTCTAGACTCATTTCTAACTTGCCAGACGATGGCTCTGTGTCAGTCTGCACATGTTGCACATGTGTATATCATCATAGTCATTCTCAGTAACCGCTGAAGTTTGGTGTTTATCGAGGAATGCATTTTAAATTTATGACACATTTCCTGTTTCCTGTAACTGACATAAGGGGGCACCATGGAGAGACAATAGGGCTTCATACCTCTGGTGCTCGGGCCCTAATAAGACACCATGGTTTAGAACCAGACTAAAGGAAAGAGGAACCTTGATGTATTCTTCAGAAATACATCTAGGCGTAAAACATATACAGCATCTCACACTATGAAACAGAAAATAGCCATACAATTTCATAAAAATATACTTTTTTTATTTTTTCTATCATCTTAATTACACTGAACTAAAGTGAAAAACATATCTACTGTTATACTATGGATGCCCGTAAAAAGGCTCCATATGTTCCCTGTTCACATTACAAGATGTTTATGTCAAAAACATTTAAAAACATATTGCGCAGCTCTTCTCCAGTACACTGTGTGTTATTCACCCAAATGTTTTCAGCTACCATGCCTTCATCAGCATAGAGTTTAAGGAGCCTCAGATATTGAAGGTATGTTTGTTGTAGAGAGGACTATAATGTCGTACCTAATGTATTTATAGTCAGAAACTGTAATGATATTTTGTCAATAGTATTTCAATCACATGACTGCTGAGTGTACTACACCCACTCCACACTGGAGACAAGATGGCTGAAATTTGGTGGTGATGGCATTTGGTGAATAGAGCTTTTGATGGACCTGAAAACAAATTCAACCTGGTCTGCACTGGGTGTGTGCTCAAAATGAGAAACTGTTAAAATACAAAAGCATTAAAAAAAAAAAAAACTTCAAAGAAGTCTAATCAAACACAACACCAGAAATGAGAAAGGACAAGGTAAAATGCAAAAGAAGAAATTCAACTGACCTATTCGATTGTATAAGTATATGAAAATCTCACAAAGTTACCTTAAGTCAAGGTCCACTTACTAGTGTTTTTGCTGGGGTTTTCATCTACATCTCAAGGTTATGACCCATTGTCACCACCCACATGACAACTGAGTACACCACATGTGCTGATAAGGAGGGTGACAAGCTCCAGAAAAAAGCTGGCAAGTGGATTGTGACTTAAAGTAATTTTATGAGTGTAAATTTGTTGTTATTACAGAAGAAAGTAAAGAAATGTAATTAACTCAACATTTAAAAGCAAACAAATTCAATGAGGAAAACTACTTTTTTTAGCTATCACATGACTCAGTAAGTTCTTGGTATCGCACTTTTTTAAACCTGGAGTGTGACACTCTGGGCTCCACAGTTAATTGCAGTCGGTGTACGTTCACCTGTCAGGGTGATTGTTCACTGAGCCTGAGCCCCCTGGTTCTTTCTTTCCTGCCATGCTTTCTTCCTTATCTCCAGCTCAGCATCAGTGAACGATGCTGGACCCCAGTTCGTGATCTTCTGAGGTGTTTTGTGACCTAAAAGACCACGTTAAAAGATAAACATGAACTCAGTGTAAACAAGTTTCTTTCTTGTTAAATGTAGCACTTTAATACCACATAGTATGTAATTTAATACCAGTTTCCTAGTGTCCAGAATATTAAAACAAGACTAGTCTGGAATTTTTATGAATTAATTTTTTGTTTGTAATTCCCTACAGTTAGGGCTGCAACATATTATTATTAAGAAATATTTAGACAACTGACAACTGAGTCCCAGGATAACGTCTTTAGATGTCTTATGTCCAGTCAGCAGGCAAAAACCCAGGGATATTCACCCCAGTATTGTATAAAACAATGTAAAAGAAAAAATCCTCGCACTGCAGAACCAGACACGGATGCCATTATTACTTTTAAATGATTACACAGTAAATAACTATCAGCAGCACAATCCACAACCATCAAACTTGTACTTCAGAAGTATGCATGTCCTGACAGCCTTCAGCCACAGAGGATACAGGAAACAGTTTTTGTACATGAAATGTAACCTTTTAAGGCCCTGTGTACAAATTAACTAAAAAACACAGGTGAGTGACCATTAATCCCCTACCTGGCTGGATGAGACCCACAAGCCCCTCATGTTTGGCCACCTTGTCTTTCCAAGTCTTTGTCTTCTTAGCTGCTCGTTCAAGCTTCCTTGACACCTCCTATTTATGAGAAAGATGTAGTCAGCAGAGAACACACTGGTGGATGAAGTGGTTTTCAGAGCTGAAACACTTCATCCACTCGTGGGAGTGGCTGTTAATGTGAAACACTCAGTTGATGAGAAAGTTCTTGTCTTCTACACAGGGAACACCCTTAAAAGGACTAAGTTTACAAATCATCAACTCACAGGCCCCCTAAGCTGGACCTAAAGGTGGATCTGAGCTGTTCTGGTTTAGATTTTTAGTAAACTTTAGTAAACACAACAGGTAAGAAATGTACACTGAGCCCATGAAACCTGGACCAGGAATAGGATCATGTACTGACAGTAACCATTTTCTTGTAACTTTTTTTGTTTGTTTTCAACAAACTTAAATAAGCGGAAAGGAAAAAAAATGTCAGAAATGTGGGTAGTTATATCCAGCTACATACATGACCACTACCTGTAGCCAAACAACTTTTTCTGTGAATTTCTTTTACATTCACATGACCTGACCTCATACTGCACCATCGCTCCCTGCCGCTCCCTCTCCAGTCTTTCCAGCTGCAGCATGGCTGCCTGCAGGTCTCTCTCCTTGTCCAGCCTCTCAGCCACCAGCTCCTGATTCCTAGTCTCAGTCTCAGACAGCGCCCTCTGCTGCTGGAAGTGGATCTGCTCCAGCTCCGCTCTCTTTGACGCCTCCTCCTCCAGCAGCCTGAAAGGGATCATGCAGCAAAGATGCTTAAAAATTATTTCAGTCATTTTGTTACCAATGAGAAAAAGCCAGAATGTAAAGCTGCAAAGTTGGGGGGAAAAAAATCACTTCAGCTGTTCATAAGAATGCACAATAATCAATGTAGCTGTCTAAAACAAAGGCAAATCGAAAACTATATAATAGTTAATGTTATAGAACCAATAATTTTTGAGCTTCGTATTTTTAAATGGCTTTATCCAGTATTTTACCATAATTTATCAAATGACAATGTAAAAAGGGTCATTTGTTTTAATAAAGAGAATGAAGAGAATGATCCCGGCTGACATTGAGTGAGAGGTGGGATATACCCTGAAAAGACTGTCAGTCTAATTAACTGATCATCACCTGGTGGTGAGTTGGCTCAGACTACGGGGAAGACTTCCAGACAGACCTGATAAAGAAAAACACCTTGACAGGCACCAATGGTCTGTCTGGATGGCAATCCTGGAACACGCTGGAGGCGCCAGTGGCAAAGTAGGCCGTCAGGCTGAAGGAGGCTTTCTGGACATGGTTATTCTGAAGGTCCCCTGCTGGCAGGCCGAAATGGCTGCAGTAGTCACTGATGCAAAAACCTGGGTTTGGGAGGAGTTTGGACTGGCTAAGCCTCAAGGGAATTCTGGCAAACCATTAGACAGTTCAGGAAAGGAAAGCAGGACTTGACCTAGGCTATATTCAGCAGGGGGAGAGAAAGGCTGATCTGAACTGGTGCTGTCATCAGGCAGTGGAAGGAGCACTTCAGAAATTCCTGAATATAACACATCCAGTGAGGATGCAGGTTCTGAAGTCTTGTGGAGGGTCTCACCCAAAGCCTTTGAGGAGGTTGCTGAGGTAGTTGAGAAGCTACTAGATGGCCTCTTCATGATTTTCATGAGGTTCTCAAAGTGCAGCTGGGCAAAGAAGGCATTCAGTTGTGGGGGGCCTCAGAACTGCATCTCTGCTTTTTAGTCCAGTTGACCTCATCAAACCGTGACCTTCAACAGGCATTGGGGGAGTTTCAAGCTTAGTGTGAAGTGGCTGGGACAACAATCTTCATCTCTAAGGCTGAGGCCATGGTTCTCTGCCAGAAGGAGAATGAGTGGCTGCCTCGACCTAGGTTCACCTTTAGGTTGTCTATGAAGGTCTGACATCAGAAGGGAGCACAGAACTGCTGCTTCTTTGCATCAAAAGGAGCTGAGGTGGTTCAAAGTATGGCTCCTGAACAACTTCCACTGGAGGTTTTCCGTGCACATCCAGTGCAGGGGTGTGGGGGTGGGTGTGGGAGGTGGGGTCCCAGGGCAGACCCAGAAGCTGCTAGAGAGAATATATATCTTATCTGTCCTGGAAATAATGTGGGATCCCCCCAGGAAGAGCTGGACATTGTTGCTGGGGAGAGTGGACGTCTGGACTGCCTCACTGAACATGCTGCCACCCGGATAAGTGGTGGAAAATGAATGCATTCAGGATGTTTTCAACAATGTCAAATAAATCTCAACGTATTTAAAAAGTCTGTAGGACTTGGCGACTGTTTTCACCGTTGTTGAATTGCTCCCAGTAAACTAGTTCTCTGCTCACTGACGGTGTCAAAAGGTCGTCAGCAAAGATGGGAGGTCTATTGAAATGCTTTGTATTATCTGTTTGTATTACACAAATTAGTCCCTGCATTTATCACCATGCTGTCCAGTGAGAATGTGTGTGTGTATGTTTATAGGTGTGATTCACCTGGCCTGCAGTTTTCGCATTGTCTCCTCATCCTGCTTGGCTTGCCTCTCGTCGTCTAAGGCCTCCTCCAGCTGATGGTACATCTCCTCCAGCTCCCGGACGCGCTGCAGGTACTGCTCCAGTTCATTTGACTTCTGAGCCACCTCCTCCTCCATTTGCTGACGTGCCTGAGAAAGTCAAGACAAACACACACATATTGCAGAGTTGAATTTTTACACACAACATCCTCTTACATGATGCTGCGATGATGCAATCTTGCTTAAGCAATCAAATAAGTTAATTATATCTCACAAAGGCATTTTTCAGTGTATTCAACGATGATTAATAAGTGTCAGTAATACTTGGCAACTCTTCTGCTTTTCTGGGGAGACCACTCTTTCCCATTTTCCTCTCCCTATTTTTTCCCCATGGGCAAAATTCTCCTGCATTACTGCTGATTTATGGCAAAAATTTCTAAGAAATGCTAAGCTAAGAAATGAAAAGCAAAAGAAGGAAATACTTAAATTTTCAGAAGTCATGGAAAGAAGCGTTCCGGTTTCTCAGACAACTTAAGCTTCTTTAACATTAGCTCATTAGACTGACGTAGTTGGAACTGCACTTACATTTCTAAGGTCTCTCAGGCTGTTCATCATCTGCTTAATAAAAGGATGGCTGATGAATTGTTTTCTCAGAATGTTCTTTTACCGCTTTATTTATTTGTTCATTGTTTTTCATATTGGGCTATTTTGCAATAGCTTTACTGGTCTACCTAAGATTGATCTGGGTATACGTGGACCCCATGACGTAAAACCGACACTTCTGAACAAATGAAAACTGATATATTTTTATTTTTATACCAGAGGTTATTCTAAAAGAGGCAATTTCTTTTGTTTTCTCTATATTCACTAAGAATTAAAAGTATTTTACATACATACATACAATTGCTTTGTATGAAGTGTATTTATTACGTTATTCTTATAAAGTCCCCTGAATGCAAGAAACAATGTATCTGAAGCTAAAAAATCTTCTGGGGGATGACACACAGACCCTGTACTTTGGTTTTGAAATCTTCTTCTATTTTCTAGGTCTTAAGCTTGACAAACATGGTGTCAGTGCATCTGACACTTAGACAGTGACTCAACAGTCACAAGATATGTGACTGAAACTAGTTTTAGCTTGTTTCCTGGAAGGACAGAGCCACAAACCACAGGTGATGGTGCCGTCAGAAAATTAAAAAAAAAAAATAAGGCAGTCTTAGTTGACTGCACTCAGAAGTTGTCATTCTTAACCTTTGACAAATCTGTGTCACCACATATGCAGTGTGTCACCTATCAGCCCACATCAGAACAGAGCTGCGGGAGGCAGACCCAGGCACGGTCGTTACCATTTTCTCTCTCTCCAGGTCCAGTCTGTAGCGATCCTGTAGGTCTAACTGGGTCTTCTCCCTTCTCTGCCCCTCCAGTGCCGCTTTAGCTGCAGCTTCTTCCATTTTCTAAGAAGCCAAACGAGGAAAAGGCATTATCTCTTTGTTTGAGCCACATCAGGTTACAAGGGGAAACAGTTGTTAAAAACAGATTTTAAAAATGACTAAGCCTGTCGTCCAACAGGTTCAGTCATGGACTAAGGACCCAGTGGAAAACCTTGAAGAATGTTTTGAGAGCACTGATTGGGATTTGTTTTTTTAATGATTTTAATTCCTGTAAAGATTTTGAGCTGTTGAATGACACAATTACCAGTTACATTCATTTTTGTGCAGAGACTGGTTCAAAGGAAACTCGGGGAGAGGTTTAAAACAGGTAATGTCAATGTCAGGTAATGTTTAAAACTATGAGAATAGAGGTAGGGGAGGTTAGTAAGGTGTTCTGCAGAATTAAGCCAAATAAGACCACCGGTCCAGATGGCCTTAAGGGCTTTGTTCCAAAGGAGTGTGCAGAACAACTTGGGCATTTATGTGTTAGGCTGTTCTAGGTCCTTCTAGATGGTGGTTGTGTCCCAGCGGTTTTGTGGACCCAATACAATTTGTTTATATTTGCCTAAGCGGAGCACTGTGGATGCCTCTCTGACTGACAAGTCACTATAAAAGGTAAAAAGGTTGAACAAGTATCCAGATGTAAATATGTAGGCACAATTACTGATGACAGAAAGCAAGACAGCGATTAGGTCTGCTCAGGAAGTTAAGCAACCTCAGTGTCAATGGGAGAGTTTTGACTATTGCTTATAGATTGACGATTGAAAGTATTTTAACAAACAATATTGTTTCGTAGTATGGTAGTTCAACATTGAAACAGAAAAATAAACTAACACAAGTAATTAGTGAAGCAAATAAAATCATCGGCCAAAGACAGAGTACAATGCAAGAGCCGTTTTCACAATTTTTGGAGAGAAAGGCAATTGTAGTGTACTCTGACCACACTCGTTTACTCCATCCCTGCTATGAGGCCTTCCCTTCGGGGGCGTAGGCTCTGTACACCAGTGGCTAAAAAGAACATATATAAAAGGTCATTTATCCCATTGGTGGTGACTGTTTTAAACCAAATTCTTTGAAGTATATTTTGTGGGCTAGCGTGTGTGTATAGGCATTTACATACACATATCGTGCCTTGTTTCACATGTTTTTAATAGGGTAATGTGTGTTTCATTTGTTTTAGAGATGTGTAAGTGTATGTCTACTGTTTATTGTGTGTTATAAATATGAATTTCTGTCCAGAACCTCTGTATAGACAGTAAAGTAAAGTAGTCGAGTCAAGATATTTTTTTCTTTGTCGTATTTTCAAAGAATATTTCACCTCTTAATTCCAAGCTGTATTTTGAAAAGACAGTATTCAAACGTCTAACGTGAGTTTCCACATAATTAGCAGTTGGGCTTATAAAGTTGAGATAAGGCCACCTGAGAGACTAAAAGGAGAAGTGAAAAGCTGTCACTAATCTACTGCAGTCCTGAAACAAGTGAGCTCACACACCCAGCTCTTCACTAGATGCAGGTGTTTCTGACCAGTATGCACTGTCATTTGCATGATAGGTTTCATTTCCCTTTTCAGATGAATGTTCTGCTGCATCATGTGTAATTTTTATATCATCAAGGGGATTAAGTTATTTTAAACCAAATATGTGACAATAGCCTCCTGAGACCCAGCCCACTGACTTGTGTCCCTTGTAGTGGACAGTTTGTTCACATCCAAACGGTCCATATTTGGACCTGCAACAAAACATTGATATTTAGCTCTGTTAAAGGTGCCAGCATGACACTTCACATAATAAACTACAGTGGTTGGATCATTTTATTGATAATTTTAAACAGGGCTGTGTGATGGACTGGTGACGTCTCCAGGGAGTAGAGAGCTGTGATAGGCTCCAACAGATCCCTATGCCCCTAATTAGGAATAAGTGGGTATAGATATTGAATGAATGAATGAATTTTAAATAGGGCTTCTGTTTTAATAGAGAAGAATAAAATAAAATGGAAAATGGAACTGAAAAAATCAATCAGACAGACAGATTGACTGGGACTTGACAAGGACTCTTATATGTGACATTTGTAGTTGTTGGGTTGTAAACAGATTTTAAGTTGTAGGAACGTCGTACAGTACCTCCCTCATTATTTCCAGTTGTCTCTGTTTGCTTTCGTTGGCCGTCTGGAGCTGCTTCATCCTCTCCACCAGGTCCACCTCCCCAGACTGCTGCCTCTGCCGGAGCTCTCTGCGCCTCCTCCGGGACTCACGGTGAGGAGACGACAGCCCCAACCTCAGCATCTGGATGCACGTTTGAATAGCTTCCGAGGGACAGAATGAGAGAGGGGACACTGATTACCTCCACACAAGTCTGATTATAGACTACTGAGGCAGTAAGTATGACATGTCAACGCTGTTAAAAAAAAGAAACAAATGAAATTCTTTGTGATGCATTTTTAAAATGATTAATGAATACCTTGAATCCATTCATGCTTCTTCTTTTTGTCTGATGCACTGATCTCAAAGCTTTTATCAGTGCACTTGATAATAAACAGGCATTTCTTCCCATCTCTGTCTGGCAGAGACTGGAGGCGAGAAAAGTTTCATGGCACACTCAGTCACACCAAAATAAACGTACAAAAATAAAATCAGATACTACTCTCTAATTTATGTGGACCATATGTCTCTAAACTCTACTATTGAATATTGCTGGCAAAATAACACTTAAAATAATCAACACTACATAGCTGGATGGTTTACCTCCACACAGCAATTTTGGTCCAGAGTGATGTCTCCTTTGTTCTCCACCAGATCCTCACCGATGTAGTATGACAGTGATTTGGGTCGAAGGACAAACCAGCGCTCGGTCCAGTTCTTCCTTTTGTGGCCTTTTTTCATCATGTATCCCTTCAAACCACAGTGTAGAGAAGCAAAACTGAGACTGACTCACCTAATATATCTGCCCTAATCACTGTGATATAGTTAAAAAAAACATCTTAGGAAACTGTATTAGGCAAATAATGAACTCGTAAAAAAACACACTAAATATATTCTGTATGTACATAATACGCCTCAGATATATCTTCAAGCATTAGAGGTGAGTAATTTCAACGTTTGAATTTCATGTCAAACCAAAGATACCATACTATTATAATGCTGCCATAATAATGAGATAAAAAGAATGTACACACTACATAACTAATGTGAATTTTAACATTATTTGCTTGCATATATTTTTTATAGATATCTTTTTTTGCTTCTTGTCTTTTTGAGAGCACACTGATTGTACATTTTCTATTGAAAATCAAGACGTAGTTATTTGTAGGCTTGAGCTAGGACAGCATGCACAGTACATACAACAGCTGAGTAAATCAATCTAAAACTCTAAAAGTGTGGACAGGGCCAACTGATGGAAATTGGAAATGCACGCAAGATCACACAAGGTCCTGTCTTACTTGTTTGAGCACATCCAGAATGAGTTCCTGGTAGACCTCGTTGATGCCCATGGACAGAATCTGGCGGTTCATGCTCTGTCTGAAGTAACCCATCCCGACCAGTTCGATCAGCTCCCAGGCAGTCAGGCAGTTCTTCTTTGTGTTCTGCTGCAGATTGTAACCTTGAAAATTCTCCTCACTCCATCCACACCCCATGGCCTCACTCAGCTTACATAGAAAGTATTCAATCTAATGAGAAAGACATAGGTACAGAAAAAGCTTAACTTAAATTCTTTTAAAAATTATGAAGGTGCTTCCTTGTTAAGATTGGTTATAGAAAACAGCTGCAAGAATGTTCCTCACCTCTTCAGCGACAATAACTAGTGGGTATTGGTCTTCTGACAGAAAGTTGAAAATGCACCAGACTTTGAAAGCAGTCTCATCTGAGATGAGTAGATTTCTAGTGCAGATATTTTTCTTGTAACACAGGGTCCAACACATCTTGTTGAACTCTACTACATCAAAATCGTCCTGTACCTGTAAATAAAAAAGCATTATTCAGTCAAAGTCAAACTGGTCAGCCCCAGCCAGGGCCGTGTGTTTACAGAACTGCAGACTGCTATTCGTTTGCTTCCAAACCGTGACTCAGCGGAGTGTGAGGTGCAATCCCGATGTATTTAAATGTCTCATTTTTATTCAAGTCAGAGCCTTTGAGAGAAAGGCAGCTACTGAAAGAGTGAAACTCAGCCAGTTTACTGACTGACATCAGAGTTAGTTTTATAGGATTTCTACAGATGTGTTTACAATGTGTTTCACTGGCTTCACTAAGCTAGAGGGCAAAAACTCTATCAGAGATGAGAATTTAACTTAACCCCCTTACAATGGGGAAATTCTATTACCACCCAAAGTGCACACACACAGTACTGAACACACAAACACAACATGCACACACACCCGGGGTGGTGGGCGGCCAGTGCTGCAGCACCCGGGGAGCAGCTGGGGGTCTGGGGCCTTGCTCAAGGGTCTCACCTCAGTCAGGGTGGACAGGGTGCTGGCTGTTGACTGACTTTTTTGGGTTGCAAGTCCAACTCCCTATCCATTAGGCCATGACTGTCCCTCTTTTGCTAAGAGTGCAGAAAAATGTATAAAGACAGCAATAAACCAATAATAGACAAAAATTGTTACTCTGGTTACAACAGAGAAGTGGGTTTTACCATTTCCTCTCCTACAGATTATGATTATTCATCTCAGTCTGTGTCATACACTCTAAAACAGGGAACAAGTGTGCGTTCATGGATTTTTACTATTTCTGTCATTTGTCTAACTGCCTTCTGTTTTCAGGTTTTAGCATGGACAGAACTTTCTGTTAAAAATCCCCACAATGCAGTGCTTTGCAATTCACAGAAATCACCCACAAATTCACTACACCCTTTATACAACAGACATATAACAGTTCACTCAATGCTGGGCAGAAAATTGAGATTTGGGACAGTTACCTATACTGCATTAATACAATGTCAACAGAGTGAGACGGGCAGGAAAACATACTGACATGTACATGTCATGAATGTTACTTTTTTGAAACCTTATTAAACATTTCTACAGTAGAGTGTGCTAATCTATAGCTTTGAAATTAGAGCACAACAATTGTGGGGCTAACTGAAATTAGTTTTTCTTTTTAATCTATATTTCTGCAATAACTAGAGTAGTCATAGGCCTGACCATATAAAATAGTGACCAGTTCTCCTTGTTTTGAGTCATTTATTACTGTGAAAAAGTGTTTGACACCCAAGCTAAAGCCTAAACCCTGTCTAAAAACTACTGTAAGGTTAGTGAAACTGGTATTTTACCTCTGAAAACACAATGCATGTTGTAAGAGCCACTAAAGCACATATTTGTATTTTGTACAGTGTTCATTTTGTTATTAAATTATGCCATAACATTTAAGTTTTTACAACAGCCTCAGGTCATTTGGATAGTGGATTATAGCTAGATTATGCTAAGTGTATGATGTGATTTGTTATTATTTTGTGCTGGTATATAAATGAATACACTTAGTCATGATGGCTGATAAGGCAATATCTTTGTACCTTTGTACTGTGCATGGATAAGTTTTAGAAGACGTGGTTATAGGGTAGATGTAGAGAGGCCTGGAAAACCATGGATCAAAATAAGCATTTGACTGTGATCTGTATCAATAGGTTATAATGGAACAGTACCATGTAAAGATCAAGTTGGTAATGGACCAAACTGAGCTGTAGATTTGGAAGAGATGCTTGCCCATCTTTAATAAATCTATGTTCAAGTATTATTACAGCCTCTGGACCTGTTAATTATATGTTGGGTTTTTACAAGAAAGCAAATTTGGGTGAAATATATGTCAAAACAAGATACACTGCAGGATAAGTGGCCTTCAAAGTGGGCAGCATGATAAAATGGCATACCTGTGATGTCACTGCATTTTCTCCATGCAGACAACAATAAGACCAGGTGTATTTTTAAAACCCTTCCATTTAAACTTGATGTTAACACAGTCAACACCAGTAACCATGTAAAGCAACACTGCTTGTCAAACCTTTATACTATTTACTTCCTTCTGCGTACAGACCCCAAAACTGGGCAACATTAACTGTAATTTCATATAATCTTAGTCTACTCCAACAGCATTTAAGTTCTGCATTTCAAGGCTCAGTTCACTCACATTTCTTGGTTGTCAGGCTACATTTCAACAGTGATCTTCATCTGAGCATTTCATTTCCCTTGTCTTCACCAAGCTTGGGTGGTTTGGGGTTGCAAGGCCCACAATCTTTGCAGGGTTTTTCATCTCTCTCACAATTATTACATTTCTTGTCCAGTACTTTTTTATACAGTTTCACATTCACTCCATTGCAGAGTGCTGTGGAGGCCAATGTCTGTCTTTAACCTTTAAGTGTGATTAGATCACTGGTAGCCGTGCCAGGATAAAAGTTATGAAAAAAATGCAGATTTGTTATCAGCAGTCAAACTCAGACGTCATTTTGGCACACCCTAGCAATCATTATAAAAATGACAACGTGTTGGCTGGTGAAATAAGGTTCTCCCATTTTCCCACAACATTTTCACTATATTTGTGCCCACCTTGTCAAGAATAAACCTGCTGAGGTATGGCATGTAGCCCTGGTTGGACAGTGGCCCTTTATCATCATCTTTAAAATGTTCTTCAAGGGCAACGGGGTCATGAGGGATCTTCATCACTGTGCACAGGTTGTAAGACAGCACCTAAAGAACCACAAGAATCAAAACAGATTCCACCATAAGACATGAATATTGCAGGAACATGTATTAACACAAGACATATTACAAGACAAAATGACAGTATGTGAGGATAAGTTAATGGTTGAAGGTCGAGATCAGTCTTGCAGTTTTCAGATTTTGCAACCACATAGGCAAAAACCTTCTGCTGACATTTATAAGCATTACTGGTCAAGCATTACTTAAGTTCTTGAAAATGAACTTTCACTCCAGAAATTCTGTGTTAACTAAAACTGTTAACTCTCTCTCTCAATAACTGATTCAGGGTTACACCCATTTTATTTTAACTGTACAATAGAGATAAGGCATAAGAGATGAAAAACCCAGCATGATCCTAGAAGTCAAACTGTGTCTTTGTCAGGCTGGGCACATACACGTTAGAAATAAATCCAGGCCCAGACTGTTGTACAGCAAAACACGGTCTCACTCTGTGTAGCTACAGTATATTGAACTTCATCATCATTTAATTTCAGACTGGATTACTAACCGTTACAGGAACCTGAAGTCAGAATTACATCATATTATTTGGCTTAATCAAAAATATTGCACTGCTGAACATCCACTTTGGTCATTCCTCCATTCCTCATCTTTAGGTGATAGTCTAGAAAAACAGCTTGTGTCGAAATGTGGTATTTAGCCTTGATTATCTTAGTTTATATTGTCCACATTTGTTTTAAAGTCATGTACACATACTTGTCACATAACTGTTCAGTGTATAAAAGACCATAAAATAGTACAAAACAGTTCATTGGCACATTGAAATAGGCTTTTTGACTGATCAAGCTTATAATAACATAAAACTAAAAAAACATTACCAAATATACACACTGTAATTTTGTGTTAAAAACTACTACAAATTTCTCAAACATCTATATCTAAATTATTACCTTTTTGTGGAACAACTAAGTGATAATCATTTCAGCTCCAGATTGGGTGCCAGAAAGAAATAAACTGGCACAAAACACAAATTTATTGCCCAGGGCCCCCGGGAGGTTATTCCGGCCTGTAGCATGTAAAAACAGAACCTGCAAAATAACTTTTACTGAAACAAACAGCATCTGCAGTATCCTCCACAGCGTGTGACCTTCCGCACTAAAAGAAAAACAGAACTGAAACACACCTTCAACTGAGATTTGGAAACTTTTCCCCGATTATCCGTGTCCAGGGCTGTAAATGCGTGCCATATGGGTTTCAAAAGCTCATCTGGAAACCCCATTGTTGTCCCTCCGCAGCACCAGCGCGGGTCCGTCTGTGTGTCTGTCTGTGTGTCACCGCGTGTCGTTGAGCTCACTGTCCACCCAGCAGACACAAGCGCAAAGTCTGTGCGCGCACCAGGGAGAAGTGAGAGGGACTTTACGTTACGTCGCGTAACGTTTGCTGTCAACGCTGAACACTGAAACCAGTGATGGAAAGGACCTGACTACTTTTACTAAAATACTGTTCTGAAGCAGCTTATAGACATAAGGTACTTGTACTCTGAGTGGCCCATGTCCATTTTACATTGCGTTACGCTTCTATTTCACTTCATTACAGGTGGAAATATTGTAAATTGCTGTAAATGCAACCATCAATGTTTATTTTTTGTATATAAAATATCGGAAAACATTAAAAAATGCCCAATAATCTCATATATAAATATAATAATGTAAGAGGGCTGCAATCATTTGAGGAAGGAGCTAAAATTAATCAGGGACTAGTTTGATCCATTATCAGAAATAAAGGCTAAATATTGAACTCAGTTCTCAATTCTTAAAAATGAGGATTTTCTTCCTTTTTCCAACATCATGTTAAGATGAATATTTTGGGTATTCAGACAGTTCCACCAGATCCACGTGACCCTGGTTAAGGAATAAGCTGGTATAGATAATGGATGGATGGATGGAGACAGTTGATCAGGCAAACCACGACATTTGATTGGACATTTGTTCAGCTTCGGGTCTGGGAAGATGTGCTGGTCATTTTTGTCAGATTAATCCATTATGACACTAGTGTTTAGTTACAACACCAATATCTGCTCCATCTCAACCAGATACATGAATATACGTAGAGACTAAGGCATTATACAACTGGGTAAAACTCACATGATCCATTTTTCTGCATGAGTTCCTTTACATTTGACGCTTTAAAACAGACAAAAACAAATAGTTAAATTTCTAGAAAACTAGTGACATAGGAGCTCATTTATGGTGGGGCCTTGAGATTGAGGCAGATACCTGAACACGACAAGCTGAGACTGTGTTTAAATATATTATTTCAGCACTTATTTTCAATTATATTTCTAGAGCAGTTGCCACAGGAGCCTCCCTAGGTGTCCTCTTGGTAATTGTGCAGTTGTACTTTGTCCCATGCCTGTCTTCTTGTGTTCTGCAGATCTGAGGACGACTCTGGGCTGTTGGTCCCTAACAAAGTAAAAAAATGGTATGATAAAAAATAATAATAAAGGTCTCTGCTGTTGATGACTTAATTTGTGTCAGAACTGCTGTGGCGAACAGTATTTCTAACCAGGTTTCTGTGAACCATTATTTATAACAGTGCCAGAAACAATCCCCAATTCTCTCCACCTGAAAAATCAGCTTCCAGTCAATTATAATAAAGCAGATGAAGAAGCATACCTGTAAGTAAACACAAGGTCTTGAATTCCCTTGGATTTTTTTAATATGTTGTATATATAGATGGTTCATCCATACACCAACCAAAAGCTTGAGACCTTCACGATAAGTCCAATTGTACATGCTTCAATGATGTATCCAATTGTACTTTCAGTGCTCACAAACACATGTCCTGTAGCCATACTGAACACCAAGAGCATTCTCTTTTTCCTGAAATCTATGTTTCCGAGTTGCCCACTGACACGCTCTGTAACCAGATGTGTGACAACCAGTCATTACAGAAGTTGCTTGCAGAGTAGCAAAGTTACAGCTGTTTTCATTTTTAAATAGTCTTCAATTTAAAAAATTTGCAGTCTGATACAGAAGGCTAGGAGACCTGAACAATATGAAAGTGCTAGTCATTAATTTACAGAGATCAGGCATCACATAGTGCTATGAAGTATCCAATATGCTACATATGAATACAGCTGTTGACACCCCAATCCCTCCGGTTGTTTTTCAAGGCTGCTTGAAAAATCAAAACCTTGGCTTTTATCTACATAAACAGGAGTTTTTTTTGTTTATGCAGAAAACAATGTAGATATCACCACTGCCAGAGGTAAAATCTTATGTTAGCCATTTGGCCACAACAGTGATAATGAAATATTTAGTCCCATTATCAATTTCTAACTGTTAATCCCCCAATTATGTTTAAGTGGGAAAAAAACAAAAGAGTTGCCATTATGGTATCCTCCACACTGGGCTCTAGAAGACAAAGTTGTTGAGAGCTTCTTCTCTTGCATCGTGCTCAAGTTCTTGGTTTGTTTTCCCCAGCCATTGGTTGCATTTTGGTTTCTTTCCCACATCTTCTGGTGCTATTTCCCATTTGACAGATTGAAGAATGACTGAGAAGAACCAGTTCTGGAACCACTACTTAAGGGAACAACACAAGCTTTTTTCACTTCACTACAATCAGTCACAGAGTAATAAAAAGAACAACAGATGACTCAATTCATTCCTGGAGCAGTGCCTCCAAAGTTGAAAGTAGATGGCACCACTGGTGCTGTGAACTTGTATCCGCCATGCTTCTCGATCATCTTGGACTCTGTAATCAGATGAGTAAGAGTGCTTAATGTGATTGCTCATTTCCAATTCACTAGAAAGCTGGTACTCGAAAAGTTAGCCATTTTAAATGCCAGTTAAAAGTCCAAGACAATGTTTATGTCTTCTAAAGAGTAAGGCGTTCGAATTTTTCTTCCCTGCATAAGCATCACAGAACACTGAGCCCACACAATTTCAGCACAAAACCAGGTTTTTGAAAACTTCCTCTAGTTTATAAGGCACAGAGGCATGGTGGTTCACTGTGTACTGATATTCTACTACTGAACCTGTATTACGACACGTGCTTATCTTCTTTGGTATGGAAAATGTGATTTTTAAATCATCCCAAAGTCACCAAGGCAGCTTATTTCATTGCTCTATATTGTATACGGTGAATAGAGGCTGTGTTTGCTGTGGGACTTTTTGAGTGACAGGTGAAAGGTATATGTGTTAAAATTTCTAAAACAGAGCAGCAACTGTATTAAAAGAAAAAACAGGAAATAGCAACATGCAAAAAATGCTTTATTGGCAGAATGACAAGCTACATCAGGGTTTAAACTGCTGCAACCTGAAGTCTCAGCAGGTGCTCACCATGTGCTGCCCGTCTCTGGTCTGCAAGTGTGCCAATGTCGTGAAGCTGTTTGCCCTGCTCCTCATCAAGGGCTTGTGTTAGTGCCTGGTACCATGCTGGGTCACGGGTCTGGATATCTGCATCACAGTAAAGTTAGATTAGTGATTGTGTTCTATGGAGTCATTTCATTTAACACAAACTTTTCAAAACCAGGTCCTTATCTTACTCTGTAATATGGCTTTGAAGATCTGATACTCGTCCACTAAGTTGTCTTCATCATCTACAGCTGTAGTGTAGCCCTCGAGTGCCGTCTCCTCAGCATCGTCCTCCTCCCAGTCTTCATCATCGCCGTCCTCTCCGGCCTGTTTTGCCAGCATCTCTAGGTACTCCTGGCCCTCTTCGTCAATGTCATCCTCGTCACTGCCCAGCTCAGCTACATTCATTCAGAGAGTTAAAGGAACACATTGAAACAGCACTAAATAAACCCCCTAACACATCTTGTAGCGTAATACTGAATTTGTCTGATGTCAAGACATCAAACACCTTAGCCTTACCATTGTCTTCATCCTCCTCCCCATCTTCATCATCATCCTCTTCCTCGTTCTCATGCTCCGCTCGGCAGGCGTACGCCCTCTTGAGGCCGCTGAACAATAGGATGGCTGCTGGAAGAAGCTGACTGGCCACCTGGTTGACAGCCTGAGGCCTGTGCTCGAGGTCGATGAGAGCACAAAGCCCAAGAATGGACATCTTCCTATCATGGAGTCTGTGGCAAAAAAATAAATACGTAAAAAAAAAAAATCAAAAAAACACAATGCCTGAATAAGTAGCAAGGGAGACAATAGCTCATTAAACAAATGGTTGATTAAACCGATAGAACCCGTCTACAAACAGAACAAGATTTATTATCAAGTATTACAACACTTGAAAGTGGTCTTACCCAAGGAAGCAGTCAACATCTTTGAGCCACTGGGTTATGAAGTGGTTAGTGATTGGCTCAGTGTTGTTGGGAAAGCGGAGATTCTCCAGAGTGTTGAGGAGAAGAGGGGGGCTGTAGTAAAGTGCAGCAATAGCCACCTGCAGGCACATGGTCCTCAGCTCACTGGTCTTCACCTCCCGTGTCAAACGCTCCAGTGCAGCAGTCACGAACAAAGGTACAACCTGCAACAGCAGGATGGATTTTTTTCAAAAACAGAAACCCCAAATATTATGATGCTTAAATTAAAAAAACATTTTTAATTTAATTTAGTGCAATATAGCATCGTGTAGATGTAAATCTTGGAGCAGCAAGTTGGAATCTCTACAGTTATATTAATGCTGGCTCATTTTCTGGGATTACAAGTGATCTTTGTTATATACTGACCTGATCAATTCCACGGCCTTTACACTGCAGAATGATCACCTCTAATAGTTTGGCTGCATGGCACTCTGGGTCCTCACCTGGATCCCCTGTCAGGACCTGTGAAAGGACAGGCAATTGTAAAGCTCACAGTCAACACTGATCATCACAAATTATTTACCTATAGTCTTACACATCCTTCAGTCTGTGTTAACAACTCCCCCACT
Source organism: Mastacembelus armatus (assembly GCF_900324485.2). NCBI lineage: Eukaryota > Metazoa > Chordata > Actinopteri > Synbranchiformes > Mastacembelidae > Mastacembelus > Mastacembelus armatus. The sequence goes on along the minus strand of NC_046635.1, from coordinate 10,268,027 downwards.
TTACCTTCTTGCACATGTTGTAGATGATCTCCAGGTATTTGGTGTCAGATAGGAGAGTGTCTGTATCCACTGTGACATAGTTGTGAAGAAGAGGCATCATATCTGAAACAGAAATAAAGACATAAATATTATTTACAGAGGAGGGTTGTATGGTTGCCATCATTATAAAAACTGGTACCGATATCCACTTCCTCTCTCCCAATAAATACTGAATACATAATATTGGTTGACAGAACTGATCCAGAACTGTTGTTCCAGTTAAAAACCTATGTCTCTGAAGCCCACTTACTATTCCAAAACCAATACAAATACCCCTACCAAAGTACATACCTGTAAAGTAGTCAAAACCATCCTGTTGGAAGACTTCATACACCAGTGGAAGGAGCTGCCACATTTGTGGCGACACCTGCTGGCAGGTCAGGCTGTGAGCCAAAGACAGGATCTCTTCATAAAACTCTGTGAAACCACAGAACGAAGAGTCACCAAATGCAAATATATTTTTCTGTATTATCAACAGTCAGCTCTTGTGCAGGAAGGCAGAGAGGGATTTAGTGCAACATGCATGTGGAAAGTGGAAGCACAGGAAGAACCGGTTTTGCTTACCCAGTACATGTTGTTGCAGCACAGTGCCAATCACCTGCAGACAGATGCCCTCTAGCTGCTGGGTGATCTGGAACAGCAAGGATTTAAACAACGGAACACATTTTAAAAGATAAGTCTTCTACTCTTAAAGTTAAGACCATGATTTTATTGTCAAACATCATTGTATGGAAACAACCTCTGACTTTAGTGAATAAGTACATTATTATATGACCAGAAGCAAAGAAACACTTCCGTTCCATTGTGTGTTTTTTTTTTTAAATTTACCTGGTGCATTATGATCACTAATACACGTACATCAACTAAAGATGCTCCATTTCCAAGAACCACTAATGAAATAAATGGATGTGAGCAATACTGTTATGCAATCAAAAATTGTCAGTAAAACGATGCTTGTTAAATCCAATGGCCCCTTGGCTTCCAGCACCAGCAGTCCTGTTTTTCGACCGACATAGAGGTAATATGCCTTGACACTATTTCTAGCGCCTGCCTCAGCCTCTGAGTCATTCTGAACATGGTGAGAACAGAGCGTGTTCCCAGGAGTTAGTGGGTGGCTGAAGTGTGTTGGCAGGAACGCTACAGCAGACCAGAACTGCTTCTGCAGAGGAAGTGGCACGGCGATAAATGATCAGCCAAGAGAGTGTGTGTGTGTGCGTGTGTGTGTATCTAAGTGTGTGTTTGTGTAAGCAGCATTGCTTGGTGGATATGTCGCTAACCTCTTTGTGGTCCTCCACCACACTTAGCAATGTGTCAATGGTGTTGAGGATACCCATAGCCGTCACCGCCTTGTCATCGCCTCCCTCCTCGTCAGGACCCGTCTGAATCACCTGGTTGAACGTCATTGCCTGAAGAGTGAATAGAGAAACCATTATGTCTGTGTAGTTAGTTTTCCCACTAAGTGTTAGTCCTGGAAGATCCAGGCATCAACGTCTTCAGGAAAAATATTTGACTGTAAACAAGGAACATTAATTTAAAACACAATCACACCCTTTCCTTAAAGCACTACAGAGGACATGCCTGAGATACACAATACACTGAGCTCTCCATAGCCACTTTCTGAAATGCAGACACACAACATCTACTATCAGCACATTTACAAGGTGAACATTAGAGCTGCTGTGCAACTGACTGTACAAAACCACTGATGAATAAAGAGAGGAAAAGCAAATGTTATCTGGACATGCTTCTGCTACCTTAACGTGGTTATGTTGAGGCCATTTATGAGGCACATTTCATTTCTGGGCAAAACCAGACTTCTTTTTGGGTTTCTCAGTGAGTGACTTATCTCAGTGGCTCATACTCTGAATTAAATGGTACAGATCATCTTCTATTGTGATATCTTAACTGGACTTAATTTGGCCAGTGATGATATCATACACAATGGCATCAACCATTGGCTGCATAATAGCAGCACTTACCAAATGCTGCGTCATCTCCACTGCGATTGGGGTGACCTCCTCACTGTATTCACAGATCATCTTCTGTATGACATTGGTGAGATCATCGTTCTCCGTCTCCCTGACAATATGCAGGAGTGCCTGCATCACTGGGCGGATGTAGGGGGTGATGTATTCTTTAGCTAAAGAGTAAAACAAACAAGTTTCATTAGATAATGCCAAAGGCCAAAAATAATAATAATAATAATAATAATTCACTGTAAGCAGTGCTACTGGCGAACTGTAGGCTGCATGACTTTCTCACCCTTCTCCTGGTTGCTGATGAGAACCTGCAGTGCAATAGCAGCCTCCACCTTAACTGGCATCTCGTTGTCATTGATTAGACAGAGGCGAGTCAATTCCAGAGCCGTCTGCAAGTTCTGGTCACTTTTGAACTTTACCTCGCAGAAGTAATGCAGCACCCAGCAGGCCTATGGGAAAACAGAAAGGATTAGAAAGTGTGTCAGGAAAAATCTGAAACTTAAATGCCAGTGAACTGAAAGGGACTTTATTCAATATCATTATCACACTAATCTGTGGTCTGCCTCTTAGGGGATGATCACTTACTCTGGCCCTCATGTAGCCCAGTTCACTGCGGAACAGGGGGAAGACATGATTCTGCAGCATGAACTCCATCTGGTCTTTATATATTTTTTTCTGTGTAGAGAAAGATACAAAAATGGCAAGTTTCATAAGGATGTCAAACACACATCTTCTGTGTTTAGCATTTTTAGCATCTACAGCATGTTCGACGCGTTCTAGAAAAAAGGCTGTTGAGGCAAAACTTTTTGAGAACTGATTAGTGACGACTCCCCAGTAGCAGCACTTGAATATTTAAACCAAGGATATGAAAAAGTAAAGACATTTCAACAAAATAATAGCCTCCCAGACCACAGCTGAGTAGATGATAAATGTCACCATCTCTGATGTCTAAATCAGTTTCTGTTTAAAAAAAAAAAAAAATCACTTGCATCAGTAAGACAGCAGTTGAAGTAAAAACAGAAGGATGTGATGAAAATCCTTTTTAATGGATCATGTTACAAAAGCTCAGCACATCTGGAAACACATGGCTTTCAATCTGTGTGTAGAAGGGGAGTTATCAAATGAGCAAGGCAAACACACCAGCCGGGAGCTGCTTACCTTCAACAGGATTTCAGCCAAAGATCCGATCATGTGGAGGGCACCATCCTTTTTCCTGGGGTCAGATGTGGGATCAGTGAGAATCTGGTAGCAGAAGCCCATAGTCTTTTGCAACACCTAAAAGGAAGAATGACATACGGCATTATTCTTTAGACCGCATTAAATATGAATAGTGGGGACAGAAGCGTTTCAAGGGAAATCAACCAAAAGATTATTTCCAGCCACCTCTTTCCTCTTGTTGCAGGCAGTGAAGAGGAGCGTCTGGGCTGCAGTTGTCGGAGAGATGAAGTCCTCAAACACATCTAAGGGGGACAGCAGAGATCGGAGCAGTGGTTAGTTTTCACTCATGCACAACATTCCTCTGGAATTACAAGCACCAACTCTCTCTGCTTACCAAACTTCATGCGGATGTATTCGTATGGATCCTCCTGCCACAGTTCCTCATCACTGTCTGTGTAACACATGAGGGGGAAAACCACATCCTGAATGATGCCCTGAAAAACAAAATGAACAGTTTGGGGTGGGGGATGATATTAACTCAGTGGCTGTCAGGCATTTGGACAGTTATAAACATGAAGTACAAAATTCCACACATTTAACGACAGATACCGATCCAGCACTGCAGACTGTTGGACTTGAGGAAAAAGTTTTAAGCTACAGTCAATGTTTTCCACTGAGCTGGTGAGACAGTACTCTCTGAGGATATGAGAATCAGCTTTCTCATTGTGCTGCTTCTTTTCATCTTGGCTGAATACATTCAACTGGCAGTGCTTTAGCTTAATGCTTCCATGAGTGGAACAACTCGCTGCTGAAACTGTACAACTTACATCTAAGACTTGTCACATACAGGACAAAATATTGCCTGCATTTATACCTGGATGTGCAGTTTGAGGTTTTTCCATGTCAGAGCATGTGCTATGCCCTGGTTGATGTAGTTGAGAGTCTGTTGGAGTACTCTGGGAGCCACGTATTGCTTTTCCTTGTACTGGTATAAGACTTTCAGCAGCACCTAGAAGACAAAAAAAAAAAAAAACAAAAAAAAAAAAACAAAAACAACAAAAAAAAAAACATCCTTCAGTTTGTGACGTGCAGTCTAAAGACACACTGTTGTTGCTGCTGCTTCTTACATTACACCTTCTGAAGTTCTTACCTGCTGTGCAGAAACTGCATATTCCTTGAGGAAAAGGTCTGCAAACTGTGTGTACTCTTTGGTTGTGTTGCCTGGGCTTCCATACCTAAAAGGAGGGATTAATACAATGAACGTCATGTAAACCTGTTTGTGCGATATGTCGATCAAACTAAAGGGAAAACTGTTGCAGTTTTACCTTTCAAATAGGCGGGCCAAGATGTGAAGGGCCCACTTTTTACACTTCCACCACGGCAGCTCGGGTCGCTCATCTTCATCTATCTGCATCGTCTCCTGCACAAACCAAGGACAACACTGGCACAGTCAGCTTGTGACAGTCAACAATCACATAAATGTGCAGATCTCGAAAACTGTAACATTTTTTTAAGAATGTGGTATGAATTCATTTTGTCTCCTTACTGGCGGCACATCCCTGTCCACTACTGTCTTCAGGATCTCCATCCATTCTGTCAGGTTCTGTCTATTGATCAGCTCCAGCGGGAGGTTGTACTGAGATGAAGACAATTAGACTTAAGTATCTGCATGCCAAAGGAAATTTACTGATTTAAGATTAAATATTGATTTCAAATACCAAACCAAACGTATTTTCAATACTAGTTGCGCTTTTTAAGTTTATCTTTGTCATTACAAAAAAAAAAAAAAAAAAAAAACATAGCTAAAGAAAAGTTTCTGCTGTGGTTATACCTGAAAAAGGGCGTAGAGGATTTTGAAGATCTGTTTCTGTATGAGGACTGAGTCACTGGAGTGTTCAGGGAGCAGCTGGATAAATCTTTCTTTCAGCATGGGCATGAAGATGTGCATGGCAGCCACCAGAGGTTGACGTTCTTCTGGTTTCTTGTATCTGTTTTACATGTCAGCCACACAATGGCACAATGTTAACCTGATGTCATCTGTGGCAATAGAATTCAAAAATTGAAGCTCGAGAACTCTGACTTACTCATAGTTTTTGACAAGCTGATAAAGACAGAGCAAGATGCCCAGCCAGCCTGCACTGTTGTCTGACTGCAGGTAAAAGCCGATCTTGTCCACGATAGTTGTCCATTTGCCGGGGTAGTCATGCTTGATCATGTGGTGGATACATGTTGTCAGCTGCACCCTGATAAGTTCAGAAGGGGCAATTTAGACTGACTGGTTTTTAAAGTGACATGACACTGTATGCAAAGGGGAAAAGAGTGTCTGGGATGGACAACAAAATCTCCAGAGTCCCTCTGAGTCTGCTCTACCTACAGGGTGTGTGGTTACCTGATGCGCTCGGGTGAGTGGATGATCGCCTCCACTATATTGTCGCGAATGAACTGCCTGTCCTCATCAGGGATGTTACTGACAGGCGTCTCTGTGGCGGAACAGTCTCCATCATTCCAGTGCTGGGTTATCATATTTTTAAGGTAAATCACACCTGGAGGGGGAGGGAGGAGAGAGAGAGAGAAAATCTCAGATTCATAGAGACTTAAAATATAAAGACCTAGACATTTGTGAATATTATTTTATGGCTGTATTAATCATATTCATTTCAAGTTTGACAAATACAAAATAAGCTCCCTCCTCTGCTGCACAATAGAGACAAACCACTATATATGGGTTTGAACTTCTGCTGGTGTACTTTATGTAACTTCTAGATCTGCACCCATAACACTGACTGCATCTACATCATGAGTGACTGTACATCATGGTAACACAGTACTGTGAATTCAGAACCAACTAAAGCTCCAAGCTGCAGAAATAAATTCTTCCATCTTTAGGCCAGTAGTTTTGAATGTGACACCAGGGTGTCAGCTGAGTTCACATCTTCAATGCATCGCCCCCACTCTGACTCCTATGGGTCGCAGGGAGGGGCATCTGAGGGAATGAAGGAGGGAGGGCAGGGAGGCAGACAGAGTGCTGACACAAAAGCCCAAACCGCTGGCGAAGCAATGGTAATCCAGCCTATCAGTGCTGACGGAGCATAACACCACTCCCCTCCACCTGTGACCACCAAGCTACACTACCGTCCAACACTGCAAAGCCACTAAAAATCAGTCATAAACTCAGTTCATGGACCATAGCAAAACGTCTTCTTGAAAACCCCACACAAAGTCAGTCAGTTCAGTTATGACAGTGGTATTAGCTAAGCTCTAACAAACTGCACCAGTCTGAATCAGGACCATATTTAAAGTGTAGGGACAGAGGCTGCTGTGGATTAACTACCTAAAATTACCTCCATAAACCCACATACTGTGGACGAACAAATTGACACAACAAGGATTTGTAGCAAAGAAAAAGAAAGAAAGCAATTTGTTAGTTTGGCTTGCAAAACAAAATGACCTTACATTTACCAATACCCTTGACTGGCAACTGGCAACACTTAGGTGGCACAACTATGCTGAGACAAATATAGGAACCAAACGATTTAAATTGTAAGTTTTGACAAAACCCAGTAGCACTGATCTGAGAATTGCAGTTTTTATTTTGTGCATTTGTGTTTTACTTTCATATTGGGGGGGTTAGCAGAAAACCTGAAATGCTGAGTAAATACAGTATATTTTGCCCACACTGATGAAAATACAACTGAAATGAACAAACTAAGACAATGTTGGTTTGTTATCTGACAGCTTCTATGCACTCTGGAGCACCTGTTCCTCATCTAGTCTACTTTAAGGTGTTCAAGGTGGGCACATGTGGATTCAGATGCACTTTCTCCAATAGCTCTGGTCAGGATTTAAACTTTTTTTTAAAACCCATTTTACCCTCTATTAACACCTTCTTCACATAGAAGCACTATATCAAAACAAGCTATATTTAACTGCACTTCAATATAGCACTTTAGCCTAAAAAAAATAAAAAATAAAGTGTGAATCATGTATCATAGCTACATTATCTTTTTTTAAAACTGTTACATAAAAGACATGTTTAATTTGAGATCATGGAAAATATCTACTCTGTTTCTCCTCAAAAACAATCTGACCAATAGGATGAAGCACTACAGTAAGTTACACAACAACATTACCTGTCAGGACAAAATACAGCCACACAGACACTGTTTAATGATAAACATGATAGTCTTCTAGTGTCACCAACAATTATTTACAAATTCTTTTGTCAAAGTCACGTGGAGACCTTTGCATTCAAACCTAACTTTTTTTTTTTTTTTTTGAACAGCTGAAAATACATTTAACATGTGTCCAAAAGATGAATGTTGTTATCAAACCAGTGTATTTTCTCCCAGATGATTGGGAGAATGGCTTTGGACATTTTTTTTTTTTTTTTTTTAAAGCTGTGATTGTTTGTGTTAAATCTCAACTACAGTTTTTAAATGCCTCCCTCACCCAACTCAGATTTGACAAACCAGCTGACAGTAAAGATATGTTGGACCGAATCCATAAACAACCAGCTGGTAACAGATTCTCTCAAAGGACAACACTAATTGATGTGTTTAATTTTCATTTTGAACTGCAGAACTATTTTTGTATATCAAAATGCAGACTTACCTGCTTGTCTGACAGGCAAATCCAGCTGATCAGACATGGTGACACGCAGCAGAGTGGACAAAAAGTTTACCTGGGTGTGACCCTGTGAATCAAAAGTAGGTAAATAAGAAGTAGGTTTGACAATATTTTGCATAAAACCCACTACTAGTAAAGTGATCTGCTGTTCTACGCTGTTGATAGCTGACTGACTGAAAAAGAAAAATACTGTGGGCTTCATAGTCAACATTAATCATAATAAAATCATAAAAAACTCTGAATATCACATCAGGAAGTCTCTCACAAGGACAATTCTTATACAAACAGACTCCCTTTAACAAGTACCAGTCTTTAAGGCAAATACTGTACCATTACAACTGCAAGTGAATTATCTGATACAGTTCTGTGTAATATTCATATCCAGAAAGTAAGCTGCATTAGGATGAGCCATTAAAACTTTGCTCACTGATCGAGACTGATCGATTGTAAACGACGATGTTCGCATCTGGGATGTCAAAATCACACAAAAAAATGCTGCTGATTCCAAACATCACAGACATCACACATGAGAACGCCATAACGAGAATTTACAGCATATGCTTATTTTCTGCTTTATGCCAACAGAAGCTCCATTGTATCAGCTTAGGTCGACGCGGTGTACTTATGTACTTATACTGTACTTACCTGTCCATTTCCCATGACGAAACAGTCAGACTGTATGTATAACTAAGCAAAGAAGAGTGTTTAGAAACTATGCACTAAACAGATTCATTTCTTTCACCTCACGATTTTTTTTTAACACTGTCCCATCTATGTCATTTCAGTGAGACATCACTACCAGTGCATATGTGGGTGTTTTAAAAACAAACAAAAACAAAAAAAAAAACAAAAACAAAATCAAGCCCCTTGCACTGCAGCCTAAAATAAAAGTGGAGTGAAGATTACTAGATTGGAGAAAAACAACCTTAACATATGTGCTACAGCTGGCTTATTATAACATGGACCTAGTTTACTGGCATCCATTTCCATTTAATAGTGAGGGACTTAGAGGATGTAGAAGAATGGTGGTGCTTAGTCATGGCATTGCAATTTGAATGTCCAATACCAGTTATGGCACACACACACAGACAAATTGGGGTTTAAAACAATTTCAGGCCTTGGCCTTGAAAGCATCTCAAATCATAATCATCAATATTATTTATGGGGTTCCAGTTGCTTCAGTAGTATTCAGGAAAGTTATCACAGAATGAAACCAACTCCAGAGATACAAATTATAACCAACGCTAAACTTAGACTCAGGATTAGCCAATTTTTTTTTTGGACGCGAATCTGCCACTTGATTTAATGTGATCAGCCAGATCTTTAATAACTCGGATTGTGTAAAAAGGCAGACAAAAATGTTTATAACAAATATCTAACTACACAGTATTATTACCTAACCGCAGCTTAGTGTATGTTAGCTCATATGCAACTGGGCTATCGTAAAAAACTCAACTTTATGGTATATTTCAAAGCGTAAAGGCACCGATCATGTATTATCGTGTACTGGCTAAAGTAAACAACAGAGCAACGCTGGTTAATGTCATGTTTACTGCGTTTTTCCCCAGACTGTCACCTCTTCAGAGCTTGTCACAGTGACACGTGAACAGCAGCTATGTAGCGGATCTACGGCAGCTCAGCCAACAAGTAGCTAGCCAAGTTAGCTAGCCGACATTAGCCGCGCCGCTAAACATCAGTATCCTGTTGTTAAACACGACAGCTATCGCATGCCCTACAATCACTCAGCTTCCTCTGTAGCCCGAGACACAAGCCACAATTTCCATGTTCCGCGTCAGCTCTGAAATTAGTCCAAAATGTTTCAGTGCACAATGATCGCTTCAGCTAGCCGAGGGGTTAGCATTAGCCACACAGCTGGCTCAGGGCGAAGCTAACGCTGGCGTTGGTTACACGAGTGTGTCATCGACAGAAAAATGCGATTGAGTTCGTACTAACGGCTCTATCGTGGTGATAGCAGCGAGTGGGTGAAGCCCAGCGACGTTAGGCAAACTGACTGGCGGGATTTAGGACTTGCTATATCACGGTAAGGGCAGCAGAGCCCAGTCTGCGTGATCGCACCATCTTGATGTTGTGAACGACCGAGGCCCGAGTCGAGACCGCGCCACAACTGCCGTCACCATTAACAGCTACTCTCCACTTTTACCTCGTTCAGCTGTCTCTCCGCGGCCTCCCGCAGGTTGGGGTCCATCGTCCCCCGAAGGGCTTCGATCAGAGAATCGGGATCCATTATGAAAACTCTGGCTACGGCTCGGATTTTAATATTTCAGAGGACTCTCAAGTCCCAGTCACTGCGCACATGGACGCACTGCTCTCCGGTTACCCGGCGCGAAAGGAAGCAGTGAATGAAGTACCCGGATAGATCAGCGCCAGATTTGTGCAACACGAACATCCGGCTGCAGCTTATGGAATATGGGTGTTGTAGTTTTTATTCCCGTTTTTAAAGGACATTATTTGGCAAAGACAATTTATAGGCCTGTAAAACATTTAGACACCCGGTAAAGATGAAGACAGATGTACGACAAAATAATGAACATCTTACATATCAAATTTATAGAGTTAAAGATAAAGAAATGGAAAATTTAGGAATATTGGGCCTTTTCGCATTATGGTTGAAGTAATTCATATGTAAATGCAATGAAGCAGGGTTTTGTTTGTAATTGATTCAGTTTCTGAATGGCGAGCAGCACGGTGGATGGTGGTTAGCACTATTGCCTCACAGCAAGAAGGTTCCTGGTTCAAAACACAGCAAGTGCCTTTCTGAGTGGAGTTTGTGTGGGTTTTCTCCAGGTAGCCTACTTCTCCCACAGTCCAAAAACATTGTGACATACATGTGACATACACATTGATTAATGATTCTAAATTGCCCATAGGAGTGAGTGTGAGTTTGTGTGGTTGTCTGTCTTTATGGGGCCCTGTGATGGACTGGTGACCTGTCCTGGGTGTACTTCTGCTGTTCACCTGAAGAGACCTGGGATGGGCTACAACACATCCCCGTGACCCCAAATAGGAATAAGCAGGTATAGATATTGAATGGATTTCTGAATAGCATTTAGCAAAAAATAAAGGTAAATATATTATTCAAATAATTGCTTCATAATTAGTATTAGTACAGTGATAATCAAACAATACATTTTAAAATGCTGTTTAAATAAAAAAATTAATATCAGACCAAAATTTGTGTCAGTATTTTCAGAACCAAAACAAATAGCGAGCTGTCTCTGAGCATTCATCACACAAAAAACAATGTGTTCATGTTTTTTCTTAATTTCAGAAGCATTTAGCATTTTGCTTTATAGAGAAATTTGTCAAGCAACATCAGACACCTCTAGTGCAATTGCAAAACTTGGAGTTACTGGAATTTTTATGTTATTGATTGATTGAATGATATTGTTATTCCAGAGGAAATTCAGTTTGTAGGTAAACACAACACACAGGTCAAAGAAATGCCCAGACTTTGTGAGTGAGCATCAACAATCAGTAGTCAGTGAAATAAAATTGAAAAAACTAATAAAACACACCAACAAAATCTGAAATCTGTTATAAAAACTGTGATATTTTAGGCTAATTTGAATAACTGTCTTATAAAAGGGAAACCTTGTAAATGTGAAGTAAAAAGTAAACATTCTCCCTCGAAATGTAGTGCAGTAGAAGTACAACATATTATAATATTGAAATGTTAATGTAAAACACCTCAAAACCATACTTAAATACAGTATTTCAGTTAATGGACATAGGATGTTTTCATTACAGAAACTGAACTTACCAGTAGATGAATGCATTCAAAGTGCTTTACAGATAAAAGAAAAAATGGCAGACTAAAGAAGAATATCAGCTATGACAGGTTCTCCCTCCACTACGTTTTGATCCCAGCATGTAGTGTAAAAATTTGGTCTTAAGGTGATTATTTTTTTAGTTTATTTTAAACTCTATTGTTGTTTTATCTAATTTCTTCCACTGTTTCTCTGTGTCAAGACACTTTGAAAATCTCAGGCAAGGTGGTGTTACTCCATTATAAGGTTGCAACCAACAACAATATTTATTATCAATGCAATGCATCTGGCAGTTATTTTCTTTAAAATCGATTGACACTCTCTAGTGTAAAAAAAAAAATCACTGAGAACTGTGAAACATTCAAACTACCATAACCTATTTTGTCTGACAACCATTCAAATGCACAAGGATGTTAAGTTTACAAAGTGGTACAGTAACAAATATTCACATTTAAGCAGCTGGTACTCTTGAAATTTTTTTACATTTTGGCTTAAAATTGCTTAAACAATTAGTCAGTTATCAAAATGATGACTATTCATTTTTTGTTATTCTGTTCATTAACTTCATTATGTAATAATTTCAGCTCTAGGTAGTGGGTGCCATGTGTTTTGCTTGAATCTGTTTTGCAGACAACCGGTGAATCAGCCAGGTGTGGACAGGTGCTATGGACCTCACTGCGGAGACTCGGAGCTGCTACGGGGGGCGCTGTCGTGGATGGCACGGACTTTGCTGGTGGCTGTGAGTGCAAAGGTCAGTCTGTGAAACGTGTCAGCAGGTTGCCATCATACCGGTGTCACTCCACCCGCCGGCTGTTGTCGCTGTATCACTTCGTTACCACAACAGACCCCGGGGTCAGCGTTATCTCGGAAAAATGGGCAAAAAGCGGGTAGATATACGGGAACCCGAAGGTTTGTCCTCGGCACAGGAGGAAATGAAGGCGAATGCTAGCGACTCCAAAGTACAGAAAGGTAGGTTCAGGTTGTGGTGGCTCACTGTTCAGTAATTGTTGACCTAAACGGAAAGAAAACCAAGGACTTCTAAGGAGGCTGAGCAATCTCTTGACGCGGAAACGCCATTTCTGCTTCGAGGACAGTGCGGAGCCGCAGCTAATATCTGACGGAGGCTGCCGGCTAGCTTAACTACAATTAGCCCACTACGACCGAGCTAACGCTAGCTAGCTGGATAACGCCAAGCTAATAAAAACATAACGTTAAGGAAGTTATTGCTACCTCTGTTCCGTTAAAGCAGCTTAATTTTCAACACCATAAATATCATTAAAGTGTCCCCAATGTTCAATTCAAAGTAAAATGTCGAGTTTCTGTACACAGGCTGTTAAGCGACCAGAAGATGTAACTAGCAGTAACGTTATTACCACACTGCATAAACACTAGCTATATAAGCTCCATATATACTCTGTAATACTCTGCTGTTCCAAAAAGACCCGTTTTGAATATCGTTTGTAAACATACGTGTTATCAGAAATACGTATAGGTGCTCAGCGCTGAAATATAACCTCATTTATTTATGTTATACTGTTATTATTGCTGATAAGTTACATTACAGTAAGAAGCAACTCAATCAGTCTTAGTATGTAAGGTTATGTAAAACGGTGATTTGTAAAGTGACCATGTTTTTGAATTTTGGAGTCTTCGTAAGAAGAAACAAAACACTCAAAGATGTGGTATACACTGGAAAACATGTGGCATGAAATGTAAACTACAAGTTGTTTGTGAAACAGACTTTAAGTGATGAGTGTCTTGAGTAGATGGCAGTGTTGCGAAATTTAGTTTGTGTTAATAATATAAAACATTTTGGTCTGAGGAATAATCCGCCTAAATCGTTGCTTTAAAAGCTTTTTTTTTTTTTTACCTGTAATTGATTGGTTGCCTGTTATCTACATGTAAATTTGATGATGCAATGTGTTTTTACATGCACTTGCATTATGCTCTAACTGTAATTTGGTCCCAATGAGCAAATCCTACAGAGACAGCAGCACAGGTAGTTCTTCGGTCAACAAAGCAATACCTGACATAAAATAAATGTGAGTATGTCGGCAGCATAGCAGGTAGAGCAGGAAAAACCATCTAAGGTGACTGCAATGTGGTGTCAAGTTGCACTTATTTGTGGTACAAACATTAAATATGCAAAATCTTATGGAAGTATTGTCAGTATGAAATGCATTCAGAAGTAATGATCGTACAGTGTCTTGCAAAAGTATTCACCCCCCATAGCCTTTTTCCCATTTTGTTACTTTACAACCTGGAATTGAAATGGTTTCATTTACAAATGGTTTATATTGGACTTACACAACATGCTTACAACTTTTGAGATGCAAATTAAAAAAAAAAAAAAAAATTTATTGTCAAGCAAACAAAAAAATAAGACAAAAACAGAAAACCTGGGTGTGCATAACTATTCACCCCTTCAAAGTTAATACTTTGTAGGGACACCTTTTGCAGCAATTACAGCTGGGGTTTTCCCTGTTCTTTCAGGCAAAATTGCTGTAGCTTTTTCAAGGTGGATGGATTCCACTGGTGTACAGTGGGTTGAAGTGCGGGCTTTGAATGGGCCACCCCAACATATTTAAATATTTCTCTTTAAACCAATTGACTGTTGCTTTAGCAGTGTGTTTAGGGTTATTGTTCCGCTGGAAGATGCAACTCCTTCCTAGTCTCAACTCTGAGGCAGACTGAAACAGGTTTTCTTCAAGAATTGCCCTGTATTTAGCACCATTCATCACTCCTTCACTTCTGACCAGTTTCTTCAGTACCTGCTGATGGGAAAAACCCCATAGCATAATACTGCCACCACCATGCCTCACTGTGGCGATTGTGTTCTAGGGATGATGAGAGATGTTCAATTTTGGTCTCATCTGACCACAGGACCTTCATCCAGATATTTGGGGAGTCTCCCACATGCCCTTTAGCAAACTCAAGATATTCTTTTGTTTTGTTTTTTTTTTTTTTCTATAAGCAAGGGCTTTCTTCTGGCCACTCTACCACAAAGCCCAGCTGTGTGAAGTGTACGGCTAATAGTGATCCTATGGATTGACACTCAAATTTTGCTTGTGAGGCTGTGAAGTTTCTCCAATTAATGCCCTCCATGCCCTCTGTGAGTTTTGGTGGGTAGCCCTAAACTGGTGACCAGTCTACTGTGGTACCACATTCCTTCCTTTGGATTTAATATAGTGCTTCGTGGCATATTCAAAGTTTTGGGGATTTTTTTTGTAACCCCAACTCTGATTTATACTTCTTAAAGTTTTGTCCCTGACATGTTTGGAGAGCTCCTTGGTCATCCTGCTGCTTGCTGAGCCTCAGTGGTGTTGCAGACTCTGGGGATTTTCAGAGCAGGTATATATATGTGTGCTGATATAATTTGAGACTTAGACTGCAGACAGATGGACTTCATTTAACTATTTATGTGACTTCTTCAGGTAATTAGTAGCACCAGAACTTATTTCAGAGCTTCAAAGCAAAGGGGATGAATATAAATACATACACTAATTTTCAGTTTTTTGTTTTTAAAATAAGTGTTCTTGTTTCATTTTACTTTATAAACTTGGACTATTTTGTGTTTAAAAGCATAAAAGCTAAATGAAAATCAATTTAAATTCCAGGTTGTAATGCAACAAAAGAGGAATATGCAAAAAAAAAAAAAAATTGTTTGTAGGCAGTTTTAGACTTTGACTTTGAGACTTTATTGCTGCGAGTACTGTCTGTAAAATGAAACAATTATTTAACCTCTTCAATTAGTAATTAAAATACAATTTATTACATAGCATAACATAAATTTTGCACTCAGTTGCAAGTTTTTAGCTAAGAATAAAGCAGTCTAATTCAGCAGGTTTGTAATTGTAAATCATCACTTGAAAATTAGAATGTACAGTTTTTGTTTAACCTGTTTCAGGATTGACTGGATTATGGATTTCTCTAACCAGGACTCCTGGCTTTAGATGTATGAGCTATTTAGCATGAGTATGTATACTTGATTTGCAAATACCTGTGTAGGAACATGCATCCCAAACTCACGTGAGGATTTGCTAATCGTTCATGATTAGTGTCTCTTTTGTTACTATCCATTTTTGCTTTTAGTTCCTTGGTTTCTCACTACTGGATTTTTTTTTTACTATGCTCTACTTTGTTGCAAAAGTGATTGGCGCAAAAAAGTAAATTTTACCACTTAAAGAATAACATACCCTTATTATTGTAAGAGATTACAGCTGTCCCTCTACAATGTTTATTAAAAGCTTGATTGCACTGTTGTCTCAGCAACAGCTGGAGTCTGTCTCAAAAGGGAGGGCCAGTTCCCTGTAGGTTCTTGAACAAATGATGTGAAACTTATAAGGAAATTAAAGACTCCCTGGTAGCTATTTGTTTGTTTATAATGTAAACTCTGTAAACTCTTAATTTATTGGGTAAATAACTCATTCTTCTTCCCCACAGCGGCTCAACATAGTGCTGGGGGCTCAGCACGAATGTCTCTCATGATTCTGGTGTCTGTCTTCATCTGCTCTGCCTCAGTCATGTACCTGGTCTATAGGAACTTCCCAGAGCTTCCTGAGTAAGTTGGTTTTTGATCTTTTTAAACTTGATTGAATGTGAAGATAGAAGATGTCCAGCTCTGGATATTAAGAAATATTTAGTTTCAACTCCTTATTTGTTTCAAAAATACATTTAATCTTTTATTTTGAAAAACTGTAGTAATGAAAGGTTGTTCTTTCCACCAAAACAAATCAAGACATAATTCTGAACATGTAGAGCCATATCATGCTCATCAGTGTCTAATGCAGGACAGAAAAGGTTTGTGTGAAATATGTATAGTTGTCGATGATCATTTAATTTTTTTCAGTGATGAAATGGAGAAAATCAAGATCCCTAAAGACATGGATGATGCCAAAGCTTTGGGAACTGTGTTGTCCAAATACAAAGACACATACTACACCCAAGTGCTGGTGGCCTACTTCGCAACCTATGTTTTGTATCCTTTGGAGAAAACATATACACCTTTTAGAGAAGTCACTCCTGTCAATGATGTTTTCAGAATATTGTGCATTGCTATGATAGTTTGCAGCAACAATTCAATTACCATATTTTCTGGGGTATAGATCACACCTGCATATACAGTGGGTACGGAAAGTATTCAGACCCCTTTAAATTTTTCACTCTTTGTGTCATTGCAGCCATTGGCCAAAATCAAAAAAGTTAATTTTATTTCTCATTAATGTACACTCAGCACCCCATCTTGACAGGAAAAAACAGAAATGTAGAAATTTTTGCAAATTTATTAAAAAAGAAAAACTGAAATATCACATGGTCAATAAGTATTCAGACCCTGTGCTCAGTATTGAGTAGAAGCACCCTTTTGAGCTAGTATAGCCATGAGTCTTCTTGGGAATGATGCAACAATTTTTTCACACCTGGATTTGGGGATCCTCTGCCATTCTTCCTTGCAGATCCTCTCCAGTTCTGTCAGGTTGGATGGTGAATGTTGGTGGACAGCCATTTTCAGGTCTCTCCAGAGATGCTCAATTGGGTTTAGGTCAGGGCTCTGGCTGGGCCAGTCAAGAACGGTCAGTTGTTCCGAAGCCACTCCTTTGTTATTTTAGCTGTGTGCTTAGGGTCATTGTCCTGTTGAAAGGTGAACCTTTGGCCCAGTCTGAGGTCCTGAGAACTCTGGAAGAGGTTTTCTTCCAGGATATCTCTGTACTTGGCTGCATTCATCTTTCCTTCAATTGCAACCAGTCGTCCTGTCCCTGCAGCTAAAAAACACCCCGACAACATGATGCTCCCACCACCATGTTTCACTGTAGGGATTGTATTGGGCAGGTGATGAGCAGTGCCTGGTTTTCTCCACACATACCGCTTAGAATTAACGCCAAAAAGTTCAATCTTGGTCTCATCAGACCAGAGAATCTTATTTCTCATAGTCTGGGAGTCCTTCATGTGTTTTTTGGCAAACTCTGTGCTGGCTTTCATGTGTCTTGCACTGAGGAGAGGCTTCCGTCGGGCCACTCTGCCATAAAGCCCCGACTGGTGGAGGGCTGCAGTGATAGTTGACTTTGTGGAACTTTCTCCCATCTCCCTACTGCATCTCTGGAGCTCAGCCACAGTGATCTTTGGGTTCTTCTTTACCTCTCTCACCAAGGCTCTTCACCCACGATTACTCAGTTTGGCTGGACGGCCAGGTCTAGGAAGAGTTCTGGTCGTCCCAAACTTTTTCCATTTGAGGATTATGGAGGCCACTGCACTCTTAGGAACCTTGAGTGCTGCAGAAATTCTTTTGTAACCTTGTCCAGATCTGTGCCTTGCCACAATTCTGTCTCTGAGCTCCTTGGGCAGTTCTTTCGACCTCATGATTCTCATTTGCTCTGACATGCACTGTGAGCTGTAAGGTCTTATATAGACAGGTGTGTGCCTTTCCTAATCAAGTCCAATCAGTTTAATTAAACACAGCTGGACTCCAATGAAGGAGCAGAACCATCTCAAGGAGGATCAGAAGAAATGGACAGCATGTGAGTTAAATATGAGTGTCACTGCACAGGGTCTGAATACTTATGACCATGTGATATTTCAGTTTTTCTTTTTTAATAAATTTGCAAAAATTTCTACATTTCTGTTTTTTTCTGTCAAGATGGGGTGCTGAGTGTACATTAATGAGAAATAAAATTAACTTTTTTGATTTTGGCAAATGGCTGCAATGACACAAAGAGTGAAAAATTTAAAGGGGTCTGAATACCCACTGTATGTAGATTTTAACAAAAACAGCATTGTTGAACAGAAGGAAAACCTAAGTTGCTTCAGTCACATAAGTCACATTTCTAATTATACTAATTATAGTCTAAATTTGCCTATGAAGAATGTAGGCTAGACATAACAACAAGCAGAAGTGATCTTTAATATTATAATCCTCCAAACACATGCTGTTTGTATTAACAATTTCACATTGGCGATTCCAGTCACAAGATTTCACAAAAACTCACATGACTTGGTGACGCACACCTTTTTATTATGTCTTGCACAATACATTAAAAAGACACCGATGTTGTTGGCAACCGTCACCAAACATGTTATCTTTATCAGTGTTCCTTATGACGCTGGTTTTGTTTTGATTTGCTACCATCTTGCTGGTGACATTTTCCAGGCTGCTCTCTCTCATTGGTTATTGTGGGTATTTTGTTGGAGCCTCAGAAATTGTAAATATCAAATATGTTTAATATTAGGGTCGAGGCTTCGACCCAGTCATGAGCAGTAAAGTAACTGTGTTGACACCACTTGAGGATTATTTAGACAAATAATCAGTTGCAACAAGCCTTGTATTGGGCCACGCCCTCACGATCACTGGAAGGGGAAAATCAGGGAACAACATTATCTAGTGTGTTCCCAACCTAAGATGTGTATTTTCCAGACTTTTCTGTGAAAAGCTATGCAGATTTCCAGGCTGAAAAGAATTGATCAGCTTGATCACAGGATCTCACTATGACAAATACTGTTAAAGACTACTACAAATACTGCTGCAACTTTTGGTTGTTTACTCGGTGTCGTCCACCAGGAATGCCTAATTTACCTTGATTCCTTTGTCAGCCTCCAGACGTTTGCAATCCCTGGTTCTATCTTCCTCAGCATCCTGTCTGGATATCTTTACCCTTTCCCCTTGGCTCTTTTTTTAGTCTGCTTGGTAAGAACACTATGAAATGTATACTTAAAAACAAATGTATTGCATAATGAACAGCTGTGCACTGCTTAAGTATATCAGTATTTAACTACACATCGTTTCTTTTGAAAAAATGGACCATGCTTCTTAAACATAGATCTTGCATACACATTTTAGTGAAGTCATGACTGACACTTAACATATTGTAAAGATGCTTGAACAATACATTAATATTATTGGCTTATGTTTTTAAAGGAAAATTTGATCTTGACACAGAGTCTACCATTGTTTCTTTTCTTTTGTGAAGTACTGTAATTACTATTTTTATTTAATTTTTTTGCAGTTGCATTGTTAATAACTTTGGTACCTCAAACACACAACATTTGGCTGCATTGCACCATCAACAGTTGTAGCCACAACTGGTTGGAAATGTTTTGTCTCCTGCAGTGGTTTTGTTCCTGTATGCTTGAGTCTTGGTAAAGACAAATGCACTAAAACATTTTTTTTTTTTTTTTTGCTGACAACCAGGAAGGTCAGTGGTTAAAGTGTGACGACTTCAAAGTTATCAGAAACTACATGTTGTGTGTGCACAATAATGCCAAATGCCAAGTAGTGTTGTACAGTATACCGATACTAGAAAGGTATCGCAATACATTGCCGTTAAAAATGGTACTATGCCTTGTTTTGAAGGCAGCATTTGAATTTGTAAATATTGGTGCTTGAACAACAGTTTTAGTATATACAAAGTTATGTTACTGTCCGTCTGTCTCTATGGATGGATGGATGGTGGAAGGTGGAGATAATGTTGGGACATGTTTTGGTGTCCTTATAGGGCTTTTATTTTTTTTTTTTTCACTTCAATTTCCATATTGTGGCAACAGTATTAAGTTACTAGTATGTGTGTGTGTGCAGGTGTAGTAGCAACCAGCTTAGAGGTTCTGGATGGCTTTTCCTTCTCATATTCTTCAGTCAGTAATCATGTGTTTTGTCTGCTGCCAGTGCTCTGGTCTGGGTGCTTCCTTTTGCTATATGCTGTCATATCTAGTGGGAAGGCCCATGGTGTACAAATACCTCACAGAGAGAGCACAGAAATGGTCCCAACAGGTAAGACATTTAATGAAAAATGCACAATAAATTAAAAGTGTATTAGTAATGGCAATATATATTTATTTTTTATATTGCTGTTGGAATTTACAGCTAACAATTAAAAAATATATGCAAGATGTACTAGACTGTGATGTTCTGTAAAGTGTTATGTAACTTACTGAAATTACAATAACTAATTACTATAATGATACAAGTTAGACTGTAGTTAATTATTTTTACTAATGTATAATGTGCCATTTATATTTGTGATATGTTTTCCTTCGAAATGTCATAAAATAGCAACAAGGTTTGTCAAAGCCCAAGCTGATGAGATCAATTTGCTTGTTTCATTCAACCAACAATCCAAATCTATACAATATTTAACTTTATGATTAGTTATGACAAAGTAAAACAGAAAGTAGTGACTACAGCAATTACCAGTAGCTGATTATTAGTGGCTGTTTAATTTTCTGTTGATCAGCATCTTCTGTTTATTATAGCTATAGGTAAAAGTAATGACAATTTTGTACAATTGAATATTTAATGGTGATGTAGTGTTACCACTTATTACTTTACAGTTGAATTGACATAAAACTGATCATTATAAATTTGAGAGATAAGATATATTGGATTTTTAAAAATTTTCTAGTGGTATAACAAATAAACTGAAAATTCAGGACACATGACTTCAGAAGCATTCTCTTTCTGACTTTTTGCTGGCAGGTTGACAAACACAGAGATCATTTAATCAATTACATCATCTTCCTGAGGATAACTCCCTTCCTTCCCAACTGGTTTATCAATATCACGTCACCTGTTATCAATGTGCCTTTGGGGGTTTTCTTCATTGGTACCTTTCTTGGTAAGTCTATTCCTTAAGTTAAAATTCAGATAATCCAAAGTCCTTCTTAGGCTGTCCTGACTGGAAGGTGCACTGTATGTAAACATGTCACGCCAGAGTGCATCATAGTATTGTGAGTGTAGTCATTCATGTTTGTCCATGTTAAAAGCAACATATAAAGGTCCAAACTAGTAAAATTTGTCTTGTGACTTTTACAAAAACATGGCCACGGTGCTTAGTCAGACATGAGAATGACATGCTAAATTGCAATCAAATTAACATGAAGGGGTGCATGTCTTAAGGAGGCCTTATATTGCTGTTTTTTGTTGTCACTGATTCACCTGAATTCTACCTCGCTAATTCGCAGGAGTGGCACCGCCATCCTTCGTAGCTATCAACGCGGGTACAACACTGTACAAACTGGCCACAGCTGGCGAGGCCGTGTCCTGGAACTCTCTGGCTGTGCTTGGTGTACTAGCTGTGCTCTCAATCCTGCCCGTCTGCTTTCAGAAAAAGCTGCAGCAAAAACTAGAGTAGAACACTAAACACCTCAGCACCTCATCTGCTGGCTGATCCCCTTCCCTCAGCTCAGGAACATGCAGCGGTCATCCAAGTTGCTCTGCCTCGATCCCATACACAGTTGCAGGTGTGTGTCTTGGTGGGAGAATCTCTGACCTTTGGCACAACAAGCGCTTGTTGACAACAGAATGCATGCAGTGGTGGGTTGTTCCTGGTGTTAAGTAAAATATCAACTGGCTGCTGCTTGCACAAGGTTTTTTTTGGTTTCTGTGAATTATGTTGATGATTGTGGCACATCCTGTAAATAATTATTTTAAAGCACAGCTCATTATTATATGGTATGACTCTTGCCAGAGAAATAAAGGTGCTACTTGTAGGATGTTGAAGAAAAACACATGATACTGATATTCTACTTAAGAAAAAACGAAGAAAAAACAAAACATGCAGCTGTTTCATGTAGCCAATTTTTCATGGGCAATATTGTCTTCTCTTGCTAACTCCTAAAAAAAAAAAAAAAAAAGTGTCAGGATCATGCAAATATCTTTGCTTTTTGTCATTACTGGAGCTACTTAAAGTTTCTTTAGCAGTAATATTTCAGATACTACATCCTGTTTGTAGCACCTTTTATGTTTTACTCACCCTCATTTATTTTACATACTTGTCTAATTTCAACCTACTGCAGTGTACCACCACAGCAATAACTGTCACACTACTGTTGAAAGTGGATTTAAGTTTTTAAAAAAAGTTCATTTTGATACCTGGTACTTGACATGGCAAATATATACAGTATAGGAAAAGAATGAAATTGCTGAAAAAATGTAATGACTGATCTTTGTAAATCCAACTTATGTTAGCATGGTGGTGAGTTCCTATGTGCTTCCTCTGACTGAATTCAATGCCCCAATAACGCTTTCCATTTGCACCCACTTCTGTTCATATTAGTAGCTTAAAGCGCTCTTTGCCACTGTAACCTGTAAAATACAGTCTAAGCCAATCTAATATTTTCTCATATTTCAAACTAAACAATGGTAAACTTGATGCATTGCCCAGTTCATATTGGTATTTTTAATTAAGTGAATTATTATTATACAGTGATTGTCAACACAGTAAATTTATGTGTAGTAAGATAACCTAGAAAAGCCAAACAGATATATGCTGGTCTGTAAAATTGAACGATCTAGGGTTAGGTGGACTCGCAAATTTTACATATATAGAAATGATAATGTACACACTTATAGGTGTGTACTCAGATTCTGTGTGTTCATCTCTTTGATATTGTTTGCTTTATCAGTATACAACTGGAGATGTCCATGCTATGGATGATACACTAGTGTCCTCAATCAGACTGCCAACAGACTGTGATTAATTCCAGCCTTACCTTGGTTTAACTGCTTCCATTCTTCTCCAGGACAAACGTATTAAGATTTATAATGAGAGTTTCCATCCCTTAAATAGTGGTGTGGTTAATTTTATCCTGTACTGTGAAGGCTCACTGATTTTAATTTTTTTGTTATTTTTTGTAAAGATGTTGTTCTGCATACCAAGGTGACTTATTTCTGCTGCTTGAAAACTTTTTTGGATGGTCACCAGAGACATTGATGCAGTAATTGTAGATGCAGGTAACAAGTCTTATGGCAGGTAACAAGTCTTATGACAGATATTTCTTTAACTACTTAAAATTGCACTTTTATATGGGTAAAGGTGCATTTTGAGAGTTCCTGTTTTTTATTGTCTTAATACAGAACAGAACTACTTACTACTTTAAATACTGTACGAATATTAACATCTCAAATCCAGATTAGAAATTACTACATATATTTCAACTGTATGAATCAATGCTATATCAGTCAAAGACAAAGGTTGTTTTCATGGTTCTTACTTTTTTATCAGAGAGCTTTATTTGTACACCTAAACCATGTTGTATGGGAAATGAACTTTCAGTAAGGTAGTTAAAACAAGTGGTAAATGTTATAAACTGGCCTAAAAATTGTAAAGGTTTGTTCTTATGTTTAAATAATTCATAAATTAACAGTTTCTTAATTTTCTATAATTTTGTCAGCAATGAAATCAAAGATGTTAGATTTTAATTTGTTTGGTTAACTATTTAAACCCTACACCTCTTCTAAGCTAATTAGATTAGATGTTATTAATCTTGTCCTATTTCCTAATCAAACCATGTTGTAAATTGTAACCCTCTTAACATTTCAAAAGGCAGTGTTATTTTGTACTGAGCAGTGATGTAATTGCAGTATGAAGTGTTTACACATCGCAAATTTCTGTCCTATGTAATTACATCTTTTTTTTTTTTAATCGAATCATTAAGATTGTTACAGTATACTATTGAGTTCTCCAAATTATCTGTGAAGCGCTAATGCTTAATCATCAACAAATATAAATACCATTTTGTGGAGGCAAACAATGTCGGGAAATAGTATTACATTTCAATCTTAGGGTTTCTTACAAATTCTGCGTTAATGTCAATGATTACTGGGAGCTGTTTTGTTATTTAAGACGATAGAACATGCAGCAAACTTTAGTCACACATTCAAGTATTTGTGTCTGTAGCCTAAACAATTGCTTAGATAGGTCATATATTTTAGTTTATTAAACCATGAACAAATGTTGATGATATACTGTATTCTTGACACATGACGTTTTGTAGAACAGGGAGGGTCTAGTGCCACCAGGTGGTGGTGATGTTAAATATCTGCTAAGTCTTAGTTTGGATAATCCATTCACTGTATTGTAGTGTCTTCTGTAGTGAGTGTTTACCTGTAATCATCAGAGGAACTTAACACTAATTAAACAGTAAAATTAAACATTCAAAATAGACCTGAAACATAAAAGAAATAACATACTGAGTAGGAAAAGAGTAAATTTGACCATTAACTATTTTTCTCCAGCTGCATGCACTGGCATTGCCTTAAACAGATACATGCTGTTGAAATGGGTTGACTTTATAGTGAAACATTAAACACTGGCAGAAAAAAGATTTTAACTGGACATTTAGGTAATTAATATGCATTTCAAAACATCATCTGTGAGCTAATCAGTTCTGCTTGTTCAAAATGCAAAACCCACTTAATTAAATCTAACCCAACTATTTTATAACAGCTGAAATTTAGTATGTACATAAACTGATATAACTTTACATACGGAATCAAAATTTTTTTCCAACATATACATTTCTATGTTTATCTTTCAGTATCACATTCAAGCACTGTTCTGTGTACATTTTACAGATATGCTTTAGGTGCGGACTTCCTAACATGTTAGTGAAATATAGACTATTCTCTTTGACTGATTTAAAGGACAACAGACTTTACATGATGCTTTTTTACTAATAAATAACCACAGACTCAAAGTAACAATCCACAATAACCACAGCTGCATCTTTCCTGTTGAATAAACAATCCATCCCTGATTCATACAGCGTTCTTACTTTATGGATTTAAGACAGATGACAGCTGTGGTGCTGCTGATGGACCACAATGCATTTCGACTGCAGTGCTATGATTTCTGTGGAAGTGTGTAAAATCCGAAGTAGTTAAACCAGTAGTTGTCAGATTTCTTTCAAAATAAGATGATTTAGCTTAATTCCAGAAACTGAAGTGGATCATAGCTAAAGCTAATTATCGCTACTCTAAACAGATAACAGAAGAAGAAAGACTCATATGTTTTTTCTGAATTGATAAAAACCAGGAAAAGCATAATTGTGTAATCACAGTATATTAATGTCTGTTGTTTATAGTGGAATGTCGTGTCTCTTATGTTCAACTGTATAAAGAAAGCCAAGCAAACAGACTTCAATATTAAATTATTTGCCATGCGTTTTATTTAGTTCAAAATGCACATTAGAGATTAACTGGAAACTGCGTTTTATAATAAAGACCAGTGGTAGTACCTAAACCCAAACATCTGAGCAGTGCCTTTACAGTATTACTACTTATAATACTTATTTACTGGTTTATTAGGAAGAGTGCAAATCAATTTCCTTATGAGTGAATTAGCACTGATGCTGTTTTTTTAGCAGTCGTTGTTGGATATATTCTCAATAAAACAGAATATAAGAATCGAATTGCAAAGACATTTATAAACATGCCCTGCCTGTATTAAGATTTATTGTGAAGGAGCCTGGGCGGATGTGTCATGACCGTTGCCGTTAGCCGAGTAGGTTAGCTTCGTGTCCCTGATGGTTTTCGGGCTTCGCATTAACGTAGCATCCGTGATGGCAGAGACAACTCACTTTTCCGAGTTCCTTTAATATGCTCCCTGTTGAGGGGATAAGGGTACCACCGGACCAGTCCCAAAATGACCACCGGCTTCAGCTCCGGTTCCTGCCGGTTCGCAGATTATTTTGTGATCTGCGGACTCGACACCGAAAGCGGGCTGGAACCAGACGAACTGTCCGGTAAGCGATTCAGCCATCAGGGTGAATGTCGAGCTGATGCTGTAGCAAGTAAAGAAGCAAAGACGGGGTGTTTTACCATCGGTTTAGTGTTACCGTTTAGCGTTTACTGTGTCTTATCGTGTCAGTCGTTTATTTGTTAGTTTAACGCAGAGTATAGGTTATAAAGATTAAGGTTAGGCCTAGCTCATCTGCTCTCAGCCTGTTTGTTTGTAATGCTCGATGAGAGGCGAGGGCATTTACTGGCTTGTTATGACATGCGTTTTAATCCAAACACTGTGGATAAAAGTAATCCATAAATCTATACTCTATAAATCACAGCGGACTGATTAAATATTACTGCGCAGTAATGAATGATCAGCGTGAAGACCTCTGACGGGCTTTCTAGATGTTGCTGTATTGTGTGATACCGATGTAACGTTATTACAGCTGAGGATGTTGTCATCGTGGGTATTTAGAGGATAGAAACACCTGTCAGATGCCCCTGGGCAAAAATATACCTACCCCTACTGACCTCATCGTGCATGTATCATTTTTTTCCCAATTAACCTCCTTAGAGGGCACACCCTTCTCCTCACCATCGCTCATAGAAATAGCACAGACGTATAATGAGAAGACAATAGGTTGTGACACACCTGGATCTGTTCTGGATTGTAACCCCTTAGCCTTTACCTGCATGAGCATGTGTTTTGATTAAAAAAGAAAGAAAGAAGAGATTTGCAAATATATTTGCATGTGAAAATGTGGCCTGATTGGTCCCTGGAGAAGTCTGGCCCTGAGCATGAACTGTGGCTAATTACAATGTGGCAAGAGTTCTGTTTTACACAGCTGATGTCTCAAATATGCATTATATACAGCTATGAATGTAGAATTCATTGATTCGGTAGAGGTGGACTGCATATACTGTCAGATAATATCAGTTTGTGTGTCCTGAGAGATTTTCTGTATTGTGGCCTATATGCCATAGCAGTTATTCCCTTATACTTCTGTGCATTGTTGCAAAGACAAATAATTGCTCTCTATGATTGTTATGACTGAATTAATTTGAAAGTAATTCCATTTCAAATCTGACTGGGGGGGTTAAGTTATACTTGCCAACTTTGGCAAATAACTTCTTCTAAACCAAACTCCAGCTTGTTAGAAGACACAATTTTAACATTCTGACCAAGGTTAAAGAAACTGAATACAAGATACAGCCTGCCAAGTTGTTCAGTGACAAGCTGACTACACATATACAAACTTTTAAAAAGGTGAAGCAGTCATACTGGGAACCTGACTGCGTATTGTGACACCTGTTTGACACGATTAAGTGACTATAACTGCACATGAGCACATAACTGATTATTGGAAACTGATTCCTCACAGTTGCCTTTAATCAGTGTTACTACAGATTTTTGTTAATGACATATATTTGATTTCTTCATCTCTCCCCTGGAAGTGACAGATGGGTGCCCTGGAGCTTCTGTGGTTTATGGCCAATGTAGTTTGCCCTATGGGTACTTCCACCTATGTAAAAAAAAAAAAAAAAAAAATGCTGTAATAATTACTACTCTTGAGTCTCGGTCACCTCTGGGAGTCATGACAGACTCAAGATATAGATGGAGGTGGAAGTTGTATGTGCTGGATGACATTTCAATTTTGACAATGGAGATTTGTGCCATTTGGAGTTTATGCAAATATCTGGCAGCTCACATATTTCCCTTATAAATAACATCAGGGTTTTTCCAGAGCACCGCCTCTGAAATATCCTGGATGTTGAAATAAAAGACATGTATTTAAAACATTAAGAGAGATAAGAAAATACTCACTAAAGCTCTGAATCCTGCTGACAGCTTCTGTGGTTCATTCGGGCAAAGTATCCAAGTGTAAATCTGCTAACGTGAAGTCACTCCAGGCCTGTTGTTAGTTACTGTGTTGCTGTCGTTCGCCAGGTTACTGCTCCTGTACCTCATGGTTTCATACAACAATCCAAGTGCTTCATCCATTTTATTAGTCTTGTGAAAAGAAAAAAAAAAATCTGTAGTGCTACTCAGGGTGATTACTAGGGATAGCCTTCAGTGAAGAGTTTATTCTTCACTGCAAGATTTATTGTGACTCAGCAGGCAGTGAGAGGCCTGTGGAGCTATTATTTGCAGCTCGAAGAAAGTTTGTTCCTCCTTTATGCAATAACTTAAATTCAAAATCCTTTAAGTTTTTAAAAAATCATCTGCTGCACTTCTTGTTTTTAACTTCCTTCAATTAAATTTCCTGTTTTCAGGCTGGGTTCAGATTTACTTGAAAGTTTCTGAAATGCTACAAGAACATGGATCTGTTTTGAGTAGAGCAAAACCATGGGTAAAGCCCAGCTAATACTAATACTAATGCGCATAAAATCTGAAAAAGCCACCTTTTCTCTCAGCGTTGGCTTTCTGTCCACACTAAACCCATGTTTGAGCTTTTTGAAAGTGTTCAGGAGCTTGAATACATATGAAAATGTCAGCCGGGGAGTCATGTGGTAGTATAGTTTGGTACCACTGAGTAGCAACAGGTAATGGAAGCAGGTTCTTATTTTGTAGGTTAAATAGATGTTATTAAATGATTATCTTCCTTGACGCTCCCACACTAAAATGATGTGGTTCATCTATAATACATGTAAAAGACATACTCTTAAATAAATTCTCTTTTTCAAATACTTTTTGAAATAAAGAGTGATTTCCCAGTGAGTGGTTTCCCTTTCACCTCATACTCTCAAAGGACTTTTCAAATTTTAAAACTGCTGTAATTGCATCTTTTTTTTATGTTGTCATAAAGGTGCTATGGGATCTGTTATCAGACTTCCTTTAGGCCTTTCTGACTAACTATAAATGAAACCGGGGCTCTGTGGTGAGACTTCACCGTTATTCTACTTACTGCACATTGATGCTGTTTACTGTAGGAACAGCTTAGGGGCTTGCCCTCATTGACTATGTCAGGTTTGAGTTTAAAAGAGGAAATGGTGTGGAAACCCCAGTGGTACAGATTACATACGATAATGTCAGCTAACAACTATAGTAACTATAACATCTTTGCACTTTACAGGCTTTGTTTCAAACTTTTTAGTGATACCATCATGTTGGTGAAGTCACCATTGTAAAGGTTACTAAACTCAGTGGGTTTTCCCAGGTAGAACATTGAGCAAATAAATAAAAACACATATTGCATAGAAGACTGATAAAACAAAAGGAAACTTTGAGATTTAGGGAGTTATGGCAAGAACTTTCTAAAAAAAACCAAAACCAATTCATTAATTGAGAAAAGAAAGCACTTTAATCAATAATATAATGAGTCTTTAGCTGCAGCTCTACTTTTTATACTATTTCCAGCCAATTTGTGGATAATCCAGTCATCAAACTGAGAAAAGAATTTGCAAATGAATCCTTAATCAACAGTTGTCATTAGTTACAGCCCTGTTGTATATTGTTCTTAGTTCAAACTACTTGGAAAACAGTTTTTGGCGTAATAAAACCAAAAAATGTCAGGGAAAAGTTTCTCAGTAATAACTGAGGACATGACTGAACATTATTCAGTCATTACACACTCGATTATTGAAAAACATTTTAAAATAATTAGTACTTAGCAATTAACCTTGCCTCAAACTTTGCTGACAGAATTTGCCACCTAATTTATGAATACTTGGCCCCATGTATGAGATGAGCCTAATCAAACTCTAGAGGTTTTCTCCGGTGATTCAACAGAAGCATTTTTAATATGGTGCCCGTACAGTGAAACACAAAGAAACGCCCAAAGTGTTCTTTAAGGGCAGTGTTTGGCAGCACACTGAGGACCTGATTAGCATATGTATGACCCTCCAGCCTCATAGGCCACACTGGAAACACAGCGAGCTGAGGGACTTAAGCACACTCACACACAGGCTGCACTTATTCAAATGCTAAACATCCTTTTACATTTCCCAGGCAGCCTCTCTTCCCCCAGTCCTATCCAGCAATCAAATGAGGATAAATGGCTCAACATGAAAGCTGGCTTTAAATGCATAATGCCTTCTTTCATATTTTGACTCAGAGTTGTTTATGGGCCTGTAAAAGGTCTTCTCTTAGTGTTTTAAATTTTAAATCTGCTTGAAGTTTCATGATTTATAAGGGAAGTTTTGGATGCTGTTTGAAAATGCATTAGACACCTCATGGGGTTTTGTGGCCAGGGGCCCCTCTCATTTGACAGATTTGACTTCTTTTCACATATCACAAAGTCCCACATTTTGTTATATGCATCATAAAACAACACTAATACTGATCTACACTAGACTACACATATCTAATAATTACGAGCTACATAAAAGTGGACACGTGCACATACATGTACAGACAGTACATTAGACAATGTACAAGACAAGGCACAATTAAGAACAGTTACATTTTAATAATTTTAATGGCTTGTGGATAAAGGTCTCCTTCCCTTGCTCATCAATGCTGCTCCTTCTTTGGATAAGACTTTAATGGTTCCAGCTTAGATTTATTCATGACAGGTGAAGATTTACATTCTTTTTCATCATGGCAGAGTAACTAAACCTGTACGTTCTTGTCTAAAGACCTCTTATTCACTGTGGGTCAGGTTTCTCTTTAGTCCAAAATCTCGTAGCTCCTAACAGATGTTCTGTGACCTGACATGTTA
The DNA here is from genome assembly GCF_900324485.2 of Mastacembelus armatus. Classification (NCBI taxonomy): domain Eukaryota; kingdom Metazoa; phylum Chordata; class Actinopteri; order Synbranchiformes; family Mastacembelidae; genus Mastacembelus; species Mastacembelus armatus. Next base: position 10,237,288 of record NC_046635.1, on the reverse strand, counting down.
CCGTCAAAGCAGTGTAAGATTTAAACAGCTGCTTAGCTGTAGGTATGATGTAGAGATTGGCCTAACTGGTATTTGCTCTCTAGCTTTTTTTTTTAATGTCAAGCTGATAATTGCAGGCCTTTGTTTCCTGTTTTTTTTTTTTTCTTCCCAAATCGACCACCCAATCAAATATACATTGAATCAGTAGATGAGAATCCCTTGAATCATGAGAGCTGTTGAACTTACGCTCTTCCCTTTATGCTGTCAGTTTGGCATATTGTCAAAGTTTGTCTGGCAAACAATCATCTCATAAATAATTTTTATTGTATGTTTGAATGAGGAGAACAAGCATGATTTCAGTAGTAAATGACAGCTATGTGCCAGTTTTCAGTTCTAAATATTTCCCCACACAGTAATACATGAACAAATTGCAGCTATTTGTGAAATTGAAGAGAAAAAAAAAAAATCAGCATGGTCTCACTAGATTATATTAACTGTGAGTTAAAGTCGAGAGTGAGCCATCATGTTCTCTGAGCGCCGGGTCCTCTGGGTGAATAAGTGTTGCTGCTGAGCTATTTGGAAGCATTAGTTCAGTCTTCACCATATTTTGCTGCGGGCAGTCAAATTGAGTCATGTGTGAATATAGCCCTCCAGTCAGTGAGGTACATCCCCAATGTGTGAGCCTTGCGGGCCACGCTGCAGTAGGTGTGAGGAGGTGTGAACACGCACAGGAAGGCTGTAGAGCTGTGGGTAGCCACTGGCTCACAGCATGAGGGAAAACGGTGAGGAGCCAGATCTCAGTGACGCTCTTCTCCAACTGCTACCAGTCCACGCTCTCATTGGATCACAGTGCATTGTCCGGAATATGTAACACAGCAAGAAAATGTTTGTTGAGTCCTTTAGTCTTCTCCCCAGGTGAGGCAGGTAGCTTGTTATTAGCAATAATTACCAGGTGCAGTTGAGACAAACCCTTTTGTAGCCTTGGCCAACTGCAGTCAAGTCTGCTGAGAAGCAAGGATATGATATGATGTCAGCTTAATTATTCACAACTGCAAGTTAACATTATTTTGCCTAGAGCATGATATACTGTGTAATATAACACTGTGTACGATGGACAACAGTATGAAATAAAATGTAGGCAAACTATCTTAGGTATGGTATTATTTAATAAAAACCTTTTTTGGATCTAGGCATTCATTTATAATGATACAATCTTGTACATTTTCAGTTTCAGGAGTTAAAATTTCACTTTCATTGCCATAATATGTGTTATTTCAGTAATTCATTTTACTTTTTTTTAATTATGGCCTGAATAACACTGCAATACCTGACCGCTTCAGTCAGGTCATGGTGCTCCATGTATGTTTGCATTTTCTGTGTTGGACTTTGACCTACATCTACAGACTCATGAGCAAAGGCAGTCAGTTTGTTAAAAATGTTTTGAATCTTATCCATTTAACAGTGATGCTCTTAAACTCTAAAATAGGCTTTTTGTATGGAGATTCATCATGAATGCTGGTGTAATCGTAGTAGAATAGAATAGGAACTGAATAATTTTTCACCAGCTCAGTAATGATGATAATCTCACTGTCTAACCAGTCTTTGGTTGCTGATGTCTTCATGGTCTGACTTGCATTCCTGGCCTAGTTTCTTCCTTGGTCTGGTAATCGAAAGCAACCAGCAGATTAAACCTTAATCCTTAGGACTTTTACTCCTTTGCCAGGATTGGTTTCACTGTACTTAAACTAATGTGACTCGTTTGTTGCCCCATTCAGCACGTTAGGTTGGGGGGACTATGGACTATGGAATTATTGGGTATCATTGACATACTTTGAGTCAGACACCGTCAGTGTCTTATCTGATCTCAAAATTCAACTAGACTTCACTGAATGCTTTCCAAACTAAAACAATGTCTTCTTTAACCAGGTGCAGCAGAGATAGTTGATGTAGTCATTAGGAAAGAAAGTTGAGAGTCATCCTTTCTCGTCTCTGTGTGTGCACGTCACCACTGTGTCATGTCATGTGAATTATCTGCAGTGAAAATGGATTTTTCTTACTCCAAACTACATAGTTCACAAAAGGAAAGACCTGGTTTCACGTCTGACAGGCCACATTATCCTGAGAGCAGCTTTAGTTTGACGCTGACGTGCTGTAACTCGAAAAAGGTCAATGGTGTGTGTCGCGCACATTTGGCTTCGACAGGCTGCATGAATGTGCATTTTTGCCAGCAGGACTGTTTCAGCGGTGCTTGGCAAACGCCGTGCATGAAGAGAACAACATAAAGCGCATTGCCTGGCTGCATAAAAATGGGCTTTTTAATGCAAAATGTTAGATAATCTAACTGCTCCAGGGTCAGTTCATCTGCAATACAGGAACATCCATTCACTGTAGGAACATCCATGGCTTACGGGATAGACATTAGATCAGTTTGCTGCTCACTGAGGTATTTTTATGAAAAGTATGCATTGAAATGATACATCATGTGTGAAGTGCTTGTGCTTCCCATGGTAAACCATGAATGAGGCTAATGTAAGTTATCTTTCTTTGATTTGATCTGTTTTTAGCCACAGTTCTGCTGTATATGATATACTCTACACTGTAACAGAGAAGTATAGCCTTGTGTAACAAATATTGATTATTCAAAAAATTTGCATCTTACAGGATTGTTTTCTGCTTTGGGTTTAGTGCTAGGCAGCATTAGACTGTTAATGCTATAGCGTAAGCTCTTAAAGATGATCATAGCAGTAAAACAGCAGTATATTAGGGTTGAGCCTGAGACTAAGACTGAGATGGAGTGCAGCCTATAACAGAGCTGTGAGCATGGCTGTAGACTTTGGTCCTTTGTTTCCCTCAATGCGTTTGTGTTCTGAAAAGACTCCATAGCGGAGCAGTATGGATTTGCATGATTTCCAGAAGAAGAGGAGCCTCTGACACACAGAATCACTGTATTCTTGTATCATAACCCCCCCACTAGCTGGCTTGAGTTAGCATACCCACCTGACATGATAATGAGCAGAGCTCCCAGGATCTGTTTGCACGAGCTGAGAAGTGATGCGCTACCCATGAAGAACGAGGCTTGTAATTATATTTTTGTTTTATTTGTTGTGTAGCTTTATGCCAGTATATAGAGGCAACTAAATTCAGAGATGGGGCCAGAGGAAAATTGGCGAGGGCAACTGAAGGTAACCCTCCCACAACACACACTCCTCCCTTGCTTAAACCTGAGCTCAGCTTTAACTCCTCAGCCTTAAACCTGGTGCACTTTTTTTTCCCCCTCAGCAGCCCTCTTTTGTTACTTCAGATTCTAAGTTTTCACTTTTTTCTGCACCAGTGTGCGGAGCCTTTTGTTTTTTTCTATTTTGCGCGCTCTGACCTCCTGATTTTTCTTTGTTCCCCTCCTCTCCCTCCCTCACATCCTTCAGCAGCAGCTGAACAATGAGCTGATGTTTGACAATCACTGCTTCTGTTTCTCTGACACACAAAAATCCAGTGCTGCCTGCACTGACATTGCTTGGTCAATGTTTACTCTCCCCCTACACTCTGAATGACTTTTCAGTACTGCCTTGGTGTGTGCATCACTTCTGCTTTACTCTGGGTTCAAATCAACTCAGTTTGTCTTTTTTATGATTGATTGTTTTGTGTATTTCTTTGTATTGCCATTAAAGCTCTCAGGAAGCATTAAGCATCCGTAAACCTAGACAGATTTTTTTTTTTCTCTCTGACAAATCAAATATTGTGAAGATTTATATAGTATTCTGCCTAACTATTAAATCAATTTTATAGACCAGGATGCTTTTGACAGCTTTATATGATGCAATACAAACTTCCTCTCAAGATAATCATGCTGACTTGCTTTTTTCTCTGGAGTTATGCCTGGCACTTAAAGCCTGCTTCTGTTCAGACTGTTCAATGCTCCTCTAGAAAAATCTAGAAACCTGTGCTAACTGTTTGTCTTCGTTTCTTTTGTTTTTTTTGTTGTTTTTTTTTTTTTTTTTTTTTTTTTCTTTTTGTTTTGGCTTTTTCTCTGTTTATTTGACTTTCAGGTGAGAATTTTGAGCAGAGTCCATTGCGGAGAACCTTTAAATCCAAAGTTCTAGCACATTATCCAGACAATGTTGAGTGGAATCCGTTTGACCAGGATGCGGTTGGCATGGTATGATTTCTATAAAAATATAAAGATACTATATCAATGATACATGCTTTAAGAATTATACTGTGACTGGGTGGTAAGGTTGAAGTCAGTTTTTTCTGTGATAATGCAAAAAATGTTCAAACTCACATAAATGTAGTTGGTGTTTAATGCACTGAATTGTGTTCTACTATTTTTTAAAATAAAGATTTCAGTAACAGTAATTTTGTTAGTTTGCTCACAATATTAAATGGATAGTTTAACATCTTTCAATGAGCTAAATGGGAAGATTAATACCACTTGCATATGTGTGACACGGTTTGTAAGTAAACATACTAGATATGTGGTTTTCTTGATGTGCAGACTGCAGCAGTCTTTTAAAAAGCTATGTGGTGGTTTGAGTTGCAAGGTGCAGCAACCTCTGAGACATTGTAGGGAGCCTGGCTAGTTATGTATGACTTACACACTATATCTCCCTCCAAAATGTTTATACTTCTGTTTATGTTGTTAAATAAACAAGACACACCATGATAGTGAGTTTATTGTCCCTTGCAGGCTTCCTTTTGAACAGAGCCAGCCTAACGCTTTTTGGTCTTTATGATAAGCTAAGCATCTTTTAACTCCAGCTCTGTACTGGAGTGTACAGACCAGACAGTGGTATTGATCTCCTCATCTAATTCTTAGGAAGTGGGAAAGTGAATAATAATAATAATAAATCATTAGCTCTTTTCTTTAATTCAAACATGAAGATAGCAAAATACATCTGAATGATTTTATTAGCTGAATGTTCTGGTCTTGTCTGGTGTCTTTTCTGAACCCTCTGTTCTCTTGCAGCTTTGCATGCCAAAAGGACTGTCATTCAGAACGCAAGTTGATTCTCGGGAGCCTCAGTTCCACTCCTTTATTATCACCAGAGAGGATGGCTCTCGGACCTATGGCTTTGCCCTCACCTTCTTTGAGGAGGTGACAAGCAAGCAGATCTGCAGTGCCATGCAGACTCTTTACCACATGCACAATGCAGAGCAGTATGACATCTTGCACACCCCAACTTCACCACAAGGACCTGAGGACCAGCGACACCAACATACCCAGCCTCGTCCTGTGCTTCACGCTGCACCAGCCATCTCCCGCCTGCAGCGCTTCAACTCGTATGATATCAGTCGTGACACGCTGTACGTGTCCAAGTGCATCTGCCTGATAACACCCATGGCCTTCCCACAGGCCTGCAAGAAGGTGCTGCAGCAGCTTCACCAGGCTGTCACGTCCCCACAGCCCCCGCCTCTCCCACTTGAGAGCTACATCTACAACATCCTTTATGAGGTCCCGCAGCCGCCCTCTGGCCGGTCGCTCAAGTTCTCAGGCGTCTATGGGCCTGTGGTGTGCCAGAGGCCGAGCACATCTGAGCTGCCGCTCTTTGACTTTGCCATCAGTGAAATGATTAATCTGCTGGGGGTGGAAAACGTTCTTCAGCTGTTCACCTGCGCCCTGCTCGAGATGCAGATACTGCTGTACTCACAGCGTAAGTAGCTGGTCTGCTACTTATTCATGTAACCTCTGACCCCCAGCCCTGTTAGCATACATTGATTAAAAGTACCTATACATTTAGCTCACATCACAAAACGAAATAGATTTCAGTCGTCAGGCTTTCTGCAAAATCCTCTGTTGTACAGTTCATGTTTTTAAATGCATGTAAATGGGACAGCAAGAAAAAGATACGTTATCTGTAGTGTTGTTTTCTTTTTTTCTGTTTTTGTTTTTTCCTTTTTCTTTTTGTGAGGTCATGTGGACCTGTGGATAGAGGCAGTCTCCAGAGATCTCTCTGGAACTGGGAGACGTATTAGTGTCACGAGATCAGACCAGATATTGTCAGGGGACCTGGTTATTACAGGATGATGTTGCTTCAAGAGTTTATTTGGATAGCTAGAAGTTAGGCTTAGATTAAAATTTGTGAAAAGACATGGTAACATTATAAATCTTTAGTTTTACTGTGCCGTAACTGTCATGATTTCAACGTTTGGCTATTGCCTGGCATTAAGTTGCAGAAACATGGAAAACCTCAGTGATTGATAGCTTCTCTTCTCGTTAGATGCCATATTGAAACATCCAGCTGGTTGTACTCAGTCAGAACTGGTTAAAAATGGAAAGTATTTATAGTTACTCCATAATACTGCTTTATAAAGCCAACATCTGAAATTTTAGGCTTTAAAAATGTCTGCATGGTTCTTGTACAGGAACAAAAACCACAGCCCACTATTTTCCAGAAAATTATATAACATTTTAAGTGTTTCCATAAAAATGGTGCTGTGTGAGACTGAGAGTTTTTTGTGAGTTGCTATGTAAGTTTGTCTTGTGCGCTCCTACATCAAGCAGACTGTTTTTGTCAGCTGTGATGTGTCTTCTGTGTGACTCATCCTTTAAACAAAAGACACAACAAGAAATTACCTAATTATTGTAGGAAGGCTTTTTGATCACAAACTTTTGGTAGTCCTAGAATGCAGAGCTTAATCCCTGCGAGAACTTCTTCATTTGCAGTAACTGTTCACAAATTTTCAGTTACTCCATGCAATCCATTGCTATGATGCATAGTTTTCTTAGATGAGATGGCATTTATGCTTTTATTTATCATTGTATGTGAATGTTGTGAAGAGAAACAGGAAAATTATTTAAGCATGCTGTGTCTGGTGTGGTGATTGGATCCATTACAATGGCAAGAGAAGGCAAATAGCTTGTGAAACCCAGGGGCTGGGGGGAGCAGCTCTTGATGGGGAAAGCTGTTGTGTTGCTAGGTAACACAGAGACGGGGAGGATAGCAGTGATGCAGGATGATTATTATTGGTTGGAAGTGACATCATGCCTTTTTTCCCCCGTGAGGCTCATCACTGCAGAACGTGTGAAGGATGTTGTGTAGATTTAAGCCCTGGAAATCTTCCACAGGGAAGAAATGAGGGGTTGTTAGGAAAACACACCGCACATTTAAACACACACACACTGAGGAGAGGGATACTGTGCAAATAAGGAGATGACTGTGTGTGTGTGTGTGTGTGTGTGTGTGTGTGTGTGTGTGTGTGTGTGTGTGTGTGTGTGTGTGTGTGTCACATGATAAAAATAGCCCAGGAATTCGTAGCTAGTTTAAAAAAAAAAAAGACCCAGCATCTCCTCCATGAAGCCATAAATGAAAAGATGTTGAATGCTGTCCTTCCCAAACAGGAAGCTCATCATGTGTCAATCAAGTGTCAACCATCATGACATGCTACAATTAAGTCATTTGTTATTGCTTTCATGTGATTTGTGCAGTTAGGAGTTAGAGGGAGATTAGGGTGTGAAGAGCAGATCTGAACTAAAGATGGTGCAATCATAAAATGCACATTTGAACCACAGAAAGTTTAAAAGCACAAATTTGAAGTGAGGCCTTTTCTTGTGATTGTGGCCTAAAGATACAGACCCAAGCTTCTTTTTGTCCATGCACATATGCCATGTCATATGATTCCTGTTTCTTACCTTCAGTTACTCACTATCATCATATTGCCTTTCTGTATGACAGAGAATAGCATAACTATTTTTTGTCTAGTTATTAAGAGTTGTTGGAAGGACTTGGTAGAAAAAGCATAATATAATATATATACTGTTTAATCATTTATTACGCAGACAATAGTTTGTGGTTCCAGCTTCTCAAATGTGAGGACCAACAAATCTGAATTAAGACTGTGTCTGCAGGAAACATAACATTTTTTCACTCTATGGCTTGTCCATTTACCTTTGACTAAATTAAAATGGTAGTTGGTCACAGACAAACAGCCCTAATACGAACCAAATAGATTTTGTGGAATAAGAATAATGCTGAGATCAATAGCAGTTTCACTTCTGTGTGTTTGATATATTTTTAGTTGGGTGTGACTGCACATGTTTGTACTCAGTATGTTCATGCATCGCTTTAAGTTCAAACTGCAAGCAGCTGTCAGTGAGGACCGAGTTAAGTTAAAGTGGTTTGTTGTTATGGTGGCCTAGTTTAAGAGTGGAGGCGTGATGTTAGTATTCTTGTCCCCATCCTTGGAGAGGAGGCCTGCTGAGAAGGGGGATGAGAGGGAGGCCCAGGCTGGGGGGGAGAGCCTGTTCTCATGGAGCACCACATGTCCAAATGAAGGAAAGATATTTGTTTTGGCACCATAACAGGAAAGAGGCCGAACTGCTGCTGAATGTATGGTAGGTGTTAACAGCATAGAGCAGGAATGCAGATGAGGAGGCTTGGACACATATTTGCATATATAGCCGTTGACTCAAGTGCAAAACCCTGAACATGCAGGGAGTGTTGCTGTGTGAAGTCATGAAAAAGTAATTTAACATTTACCACTGGGCCAGCTGCTGACTCTAGCTGTGTCAGAGTCTGGGTCCTCCAAAGGACACAGGCCACAAGAGTCCAGCAGAGAAGTTCCTCCTCAAATGACATGGTCTAGAAACCAGAAACCAAATGATTTCAAAAATGTGATTTCAAGTTTATTTATGGCCAACAAAGTGTAGATACCTATGGTAATTGTCCAAATTCAAGCATTTTTAAACCACCTCTAAGCTGCTACTTTTTCAAATGAGATTGCTATGTCAGCCCTTCACAGTGTCTTGTCTACAAATGTTCACTGGAACCACTCCCTGAATTTGGACTCATCGAAACTATTTCCTCTAAGGTTGGTCACTGAACTGCAAATCCACGCCTGTATTTACAGAACACAGAATAACAAAGATAATGAAAGTAAAGAGTTTTTGTCATATCAGTTCAATTCACATTGTCTCCACAGGTTTAGCCCTGTGCTCTTTATACTGAGTCCTTGACAGAAACCTGCTGTCATACATTAGAAGATGTTGAATAACACAGCTAACTTGGCTGAGATTGGCTAAGAGGGGCAGTTGGAGTTGATACTCACAGAAAGAGCTGAATGATAAACAATGCAAATCCCGTTGAAGTAACAATCATGTTGCACAACTCTTCTGTCACATGCTGCTTACTGGGCCAAGTGTTTTGGAGCAATAGACCACATTTATCACGCAAAGTCTGTGTAGCCCCTGAGCTCTTTCAGAAAAAATATTGGAAGAGTTGTGCAACCTGTTTGCATGCTTAGTTCAACATCAGGGTTTTGTCTCAAATTGAATTTTAATAGTTTAGAGTAGTTTTAAATGTTATGAAAACTGTCCATCACGAGAAGAGGGTTTATGGCCCATGGGGTTCAGCCTCTCTTTATGCTATTGAGTTTGCTGTAAAAGCTGAAAAGTACCCTACTCTTGTCCAGCAAATGTTGAAATTTTAAGCCAATCCAGTCTCTACACAGGCATTTTGATGATTGTGCTGTTGCAGCGCCAATCAGGAAAGAATGTGAGAGCACATTAGGTCATTCAGAATCAAGATAGTCACCAAGGATTTAAAGCCAATCAAGAAAACAGAAAACAAACTCAACCTGAACTCTACTTCACATACTGTGTTTTTCACATGGTTACGTGATCTTTCCTTAAGCACTGTCCACTTTTGTGTGTGAAACAGATTACCAGAGGCTGATGACAGTGGCAGAGAGCATCACAGCCTTAATGTTCCCCTTCCAGTGGCAACATGTGTACGTCCCCATTCTGCCCGCCTCCCTCCTCCACTTCCTGGATGCTCCTGTGCCGTATCTCATGGGCCTCCATTCCAACGGACAGGATGACCGCACCAAGCTAGAGCTTCCACAGGAGGTACAAACACACCATAGTACCTTCCACTGGTGGCTCTGTGATACTAGAGGTTGTTATAAATGGCATATTTAGTAGCAGAATGACTACCACTGGTGATGTGTAACACCTATTTCTTTTTGAGCATTGGTCTCATTTTATTTATTTATTTATTTGGTATTTCATTTAATGTGGTTTGTTGTCTCCCTCCAGGCTAACTTGTGTTTTGTGGACATTGATAACCACTTCATCGAACTTCCAGAGGAGCTGCCCCAGTTTCCCAACAAGCTAGAGTTCATCCAGGAGATCTCTGAGGTGCTAATGTCATTTGGTGTGGCTCCAGAGGGCAATATTCACTCCAGCGACAGCCAGGCCAAGTACTGTGCCTTCCGTTCTGTTGATATGGTTTCTGACAAGCGCAACGGCAACCTGGCCTCGCCCCTCAACTCCTTCTTGCTGAGAGAGAATGAAACCATCGCTAGACTGCAGGCACTGGTCAAGAGAACAGGTGTCAGCTTAGAGAAGGTGAGAAATGATGTAATCTCATAAATTAAAAATGGGTGCCACAACTGACTGGTTGTATTAGAAGTTTTGAATAACTGCTTTTAAATCTTTATATTCAGCGGCTCAGCTTTTTATTTTAGTTTTTGCCTGCTGATATATTAATGTAAATACATTGTAATTGAAATACATTTTTTTATTTGGAGTTAAGATCAACATATGTTACAATAATTGAAACAACGAACACTGTTGCAATGAGGGATTGTAAACTAATGGGGGAGCTCTTCTGCCACACACTGGTGTGGATACATTAAGTCAGTTCTGAAAGGTAGAAAATAGATGTTGCTATTTTATGTTTTTCATACAAAACATGCATTAAGGTGGAGAATAAATGCGTTAATCTTTTAATATTCATATAGACACAATATATATATTGACATATTTTCCACCAAAACACGTATTCCTGTGTTAATGCCCTCACATCAGTGATGCATTACAGTATGCTGTCCAGACAAGGTCTGCAGTGGTGTTCAGACTGGAGATGCTTTGCTTTTCCTCCAAGAGACCTCAGCAGTCCATCAGCTCCAATTGCTTTTGAACTCCCACTGGTCAATATTTCACAGCCTAGATGACATAAACCCTCTGTAGATGCTGATACTGACAGATGCAGTTGGCATCCATACAGTCTCATTGCCATTTGGCTCAAGTATCTACAAACAGTAGTAGTACTATGATGAAATAGTTCCTCTAAGGACTGATAGATGGATGAATTACCTGCTAACTAGAGAAAGTGTCTATATGTGCAGTCTAATCAGCTTATGCAGTAGGGGCCAGGTTTAGCTTTCCCCAAAGAGATTAGCTCATTGTCTGTGTGTAGTTTGTCAGCTACAAGGTCAGACCTCACTTACAATTATTCTTATCTAACCTCAGTGCTGGTTTGATTCAGGAGAACAAGAAAGGGATTAAAGAGATTTGTGGGTCATGTCATTGGGTTGCAGCATTGGTTTATAGTTATGCATGCATATTTGGATCGTGAATCAGAACGGATGTCTTTGACTTCCTTTCCCATAACCCTCCTTGTTTGTCAGCAGGCTGGGGTAAGAGTCAGATAAGATACCATGAAAAATCAACTGCCACTTATCTTCATCTGACTCCTTTCTCACGTGCTTTCCCATGTTTTCTATCCTTTCTTTATTTTGGTATTTTCGTGTGTGCGTGTGTGTGTTCCTGAATCCTCGTGCACATCAGTTGGAGGTGAGAGAGGATGCCAGCAGCAATAAGGATGTACGATTCCAGTGTGATGAGGAGGAGCTAAAGATGCACCAGCTTAACATCCAGGTGCGCGAGGTCTTTGCTAACCGTTTCACCCAGATGTTCGCGGACTATGAGGTGTTTGTCATCCAGCCGAGCCAGGACAAAGAGTCCTGGTTCACCAATCGAGACCAGATGCAGAACTTTGACAAGGTAAAATGCTATAGCGTGTTAATAGTATAGCAATGGGTGTTATCTTTTTCCATTCTTTGTGGCCTTTAGTCCAACCTAAATTTGTCTTTATGGGTGTGCCCAGGCCTCCTTCCTGTCGGACCAGCCAGAGCCGTACCTGCCCTTCCTCTCACGTTTCTTGGAGACACAGATGTTTGCCTCCTTCATCGACAGTAAGATCCTCTGTCACGATGATGAAGAGAAAGAGCACACGCTGAGAGTGTTTGACTCCCGTGTGGATAAGATTCGCATGCTCAATGTCCGCACGCCCACCCTGCGTACCTCGATGTACCAGAAATGCACCAACATTGAAGAAGCAGGTAAGGAAAAAGATCACTCCTGAAAATCTCTGAAAGATTTGTGACCAATAAAAAAGGCTTTGGAAACATTTTGAACCTAATTAAAACTGCTTTCAAAGCACTATGTGCTATCAGTATTCCTTAGTTCCCTGGAAATGTCTCCATCTCTACAAACATTTCTCTGTGATTGATTTGGACTGAGAAAACCGGAGGTTTTAGTTTTCATATTAAGAGCTTTACTGTAGCATCTTGAGACAGTAGAAAATGAACCTCTGTAATAGTGAATTATTCCTCTGTGTAAAAGCTAAACAGTTCATGAGTTTGGTTATTATAATGAAAGATTTTATACCTCTTTTAATTTGAAGTCCAGATGATTGTGGTCATTATTTAATTTGAAGAGATTTCTTCACAGATTTACTCTCTTTAGTGAACTGACTGTTAACGCTGTCTTGTTTGCAGACAACCTGATTAAAAAGCGATATGAAAAAGCTGATTTTCTTGCTCCGGGACCTCATGACATTGGGCTCGAGAACGACGTTATTCGTAATATTTTCTCTCGTTGCTTCAAACATCCTTGGGTGGCAGCTCTCTGAATGTGTGTGCAGTGCATTAGGTTCACTCATAGAGGATGGGTGGGCTTCTTTAAGACTTATATAATAACTGTAATAACGCTTACATAACTATAAGTCACTTCTGGCTGTAAACTTAAGATTCCTCTCTGAGATCCTTTCTGTACTGCACACATGTTGGTTTTTACTAAGCTTTGTGAACGTGAACTTTTTAATAATTAAATGCACTGTTGCTGATCTTTATAGTGGTGATCTGAACTTGCAGCATGCAGTGGAATGAGGGATAATTAATTCAGGGAGTTCAACGTCTGTGCCTGTGAATCACAGCTGCAGACAGTGTGGAAACTTCTGTATATCACTTTGTCTGATTCATGTGCTTATATGTGCAGTATAAACTAAGCTATTTAAGATCTGTTGTATTTTTCAACATCGATGAATGCTTTTGTTCAAACAGCCCATGTGTGGGTGTGTTATTAATCAGGCGTCAGAAAATCACTGTCTAAAGTTGCATTCATGGATGACTGAACTGGCTCCTTTAAAGAAAGAGAACGTCTGTTCTGGGCTCTTTATACTGTCACTCCTTTTGGTTCTGTGGGTGTTTGTAAGCAAGTTCTTTTTATCATTTTCATCTCTTTCTCTTAATCTCTTTCTTCTGTTGTCAGTTGGTTACTAAATGTGAAATTAAAAGTTCTTAGTTATAGTTACCTTGGTTTTGCTGCTCTGTATCCAATACAGAAAGTATAAGAATCATCAGTGATGGTGAGAATATCAAAAAAGAAAATATCTTGGTTCTTGACTATGGGATGTTTCAATTCAATGTGTAAATGGCAAGGATATTTTGTTTTGTAAGCCTCACATAATTTTTTGACATGAGAAATATTAACCTGGAAAAACCTGAAGGCAGAAGCTTTTGTTCACTTAATTATCATCCTTAAAACGTTCCATTCCTAAATGAGTAGTGTTTGGCGTTGATGCTTGGACAACATGACAACAACCAGATAATCTCATAATTTGTCATATTTTAGTATTTAGGTTTTGCCCAAGGCAAGGACCACTTAATCATACAGGTCTTGACAAAGAAAACGCAGTCATTTAGAGAAATTAACAAAATGAAAATGATAAACTTGCTACAGACTTCTGCACCCCTCCTACATCTCCTCCATAGAAAAAGCCATTGAGATGAGAGTGTCAAAGATCGACCACACGGCTTTGCACCCCCACCTGCTGGACATGAAAATCGGTCAGGGACGCTACGAGCAAGGCTTCTTCCCTCGACTGCAGTCTGACGTGCTCTCCACCGGGCCCACCAGCAACAAGTGATTATTTCACATTATTGTTGCGTTAAAAATTGTGCTGTGATGTGTATTCATTTGAAAGAAACATTTGTTGTTAACAATCAATGTGAGCTGTTTTACAATGTTTGTCTATAAAGCTGATTGAAGGTGCGTTCTGTGTTACAGATGGACCAAGAGGAGCGCTCCTGCCCAGTGGAGAAGGAGGGATCGGCAGAAACAACACGCTGAACATCTCTATTTAGACAATGACCAGAGAGAGGTGAGGCGTCCCCACAGGGGTTACTTTCTGTTCTCAGCTCACATTCATACAGATTGGCTGCATGAGCTTTGTCGTTTTTGTTTATTTTGCATGGTCTATTCTTTGTTTGCTTTATTTTGACTTTGGTCTTACCATCTTGTCTGCTCTCACCCCCTGTTCTCACACTTCTAGTCACGTCTCTTTTTGTCTCTCTCTGCCTCTCTTTGCCTCTCTTGTGCCCACACACTCTCAGCATGTAGAGTGTTTGTTGCCGGAGCTGCAGCTCCTCCTGTTTCTTGACTACTACTGGCTCTCGCAGTCCGTCAAGCCCTGTCTAAAGTCGGTGACTGTGGACGTGGTATGTGGTGGTAGTTTGTGAGGCCTTTAGTTTTCATACTGGGCCCACATGGCCTGTCCAACCATGTGGTCTTCATCCTTTCTACCCACTCACCACAAGCAGCTGAGCTTTATCTCATCAGCCATGTCACTTTCTTTACTTTCTCATGTTTGGGGTCATAAACAAAAATGATTCAAACAAACTTGATTCAAAGCACAATAGGATGTATAGATATTCTACTAAGTGTACTTATGTTGTCAAATAACTGTATACTTTCAGTTTTCTTTGGTTCAATAAACACTGTTACTGTTCAGCCCATGTCTGAGCCCAGCAGTTTTCTGAGTTGATTTCTCTGACGTAGTGTTTCTTTGCCTGCCTGCCAACTGGACTCTGCTTTTGTTAGAAGTACATTCAGGAAGCCAGAAACCTGGGCACGACCATCAGGCAGCCAAAACTGTCCAACCTGTCACCTTCTGTCATCGCTCAGACCAACTGGAAATTTGTTGAAGGATTGCTGAAGGAGTGCAGGAATAAGGTTGTGTGCTCTATCTCCTTCATTAGTTTTGTTTGCTGTGAGCTCTGCTGTACTATTTTATTCTAGTCGATAAGAGCTTCTACACATCTATAAAAATCTTGGCATTAGGATGATTTTATGCTAAGAATGCTGTGGAATAAAGTTATTTGGCGTCACGGTAATCTATGTTTGCATTTGATTTTGAATTATCAGTAATTTTGACAGTGTTCATCTAAAAATATGCAAATGTTATGGTGTTGCTTGAAAGTAACTGCTGTCTGCTGGCAAAGGGAGTTTCAAACAAATTTGACAAACTATTTTGTGGTTGAGGCTTAAACTTCATCCTTTCAGTATATTAAAAATGAGCACATTAGTTTGATTACTTTTCCAGCAATGTTTCTTTTATTTTTCTGCAGACCAAGCGTATGCTGGTAGAGAAGATGGGTCGGGAGGCTGTGGAGTTGGGTCATGGAGAGGTCAGCATCACTGGTGTTGAGGAGAACACTTTGATTGCGAGCCTCTGTGACCTGCTGGAGAGGATCTGGAGCCACGGGCTGCAGGTCAAACAGGTGAGGAAAAACAAATCTCTGCAGTGTCCATGCACCTGATCGATCCTCCCCAGCTGGTTGACAAATAACAACACTAATGTATGTTTACTCGTTAGGGTAAATCTGCCTTGTGGTCCCACCTGCTGCACTACCAAGAAAACAAAGAGAAGAATGCCACTGGTTTGGGGCCTCCAGGTAAACTCTGAACTTACTTCAGCTAAAGAACAAAATGAATGAATAAAATCTTGTTGCAGTTACACTCAGGAATTGCCTGTTGTCTTTTTTTTTTTCTCACAAAAGGTTTCATTCATGACACTGAGAGACGCAAATCTGATGGTGGTGGATCGGCCATGCCGCCTCTCAAAGTCTCCCTGATCCAGGACATGAGGTGAGTGAGACGGGATTGTTTAGATGTGAGCGAAAGACGTGTATCTAGATGTGTGCCTCTGATAAAGCAATTAGAATGAAGTCTCTTCGTTTCATCTTGTGTACTAGTTTATACTAAGACTGCCCCCGTGTGGTAGATTGTCAAACAAGACACAATTTGTGTATGTAGCCATAGCCATAATAACTGATTTATAAAGTAGAGTCTGTGGATTTCAAAAAGCATCCTCAAAAATTTCCATCCATCCATCCCCCCTTATTCATAACCAGGGTAACAAGGATCTGCTGGAGCCTATCCCAGCTCTCTTTGGGTGAAAGGCAAGGGTACACCCTGGACAGGTCACCAGTCCATCACAGGGCCACAGAAAGACAAACAACCACACACACTCACACTCACTCCTATGGGCAATTTAGAGTCATCAGTCAACCTGACATGCATGTTTTTGAACTGTGGGAGGAAACTGGAGTACACACAAGCACAGGGAGAACATGCAAACTCCACACAGAAAGGACCCTGACGGGTTGCGAACCCAGGCCCTTTTTGCTGTGAGGCAAGGCTGTGAGCTGGCTGTATGAAATACTGGTTACATTATTACCAGACATGTCTCCTCAAATGCAGCACAGTTGAAAATAATCAATAACAAATAGAACTTTACCCTTGCACAAAATTAAATCATATCAGGGGTTTTTACCATTTTGTTTGTGCATTTAGGTTTGTGAACCTGAGTCTTAGATAAACAGGACTTCATCATAGCTTTTCAATTGTGAAAATGTGATGATTCACAGTTTATTAGTTGTAGCGCTGCTGTTTTGTTGCCAACCCTTAATCACTGAATTCATTTTCAGGCACAGCAAGATTCATTTTGTTCCACAGACTAATTAACTCTTAATATCAGTGCAGAAATTTTGAATATAGATAGATAAGATACTTTATTCATCCCCAGTGGGGAAATTCAGATTGTCCAGCAGCTCTTATATTTACACAATATCACCTAATCTATACACTTTTTTGGTCAGAAAATGTCAGAAAACAAATGACAGTTGATATAACATGTTCTCAGTCACTGTCAAATTCAACTGACAGTGACTGAAAAATACATTTTATTTGAATAGCAGTAACTGCAAAATGCTCTACAATGGACAAATCACTAAAAAATGCAGTATGTAAACTGAGGATGCTGCAGTTTCATGACCACTATCCCAGGGTCCCACGGCCAGACTGGTGCCCCAATATATTTTACTCTAATGTATATGATTTCAGTGACCCTGCCATGTGTGCTTGCGTTACTGTTATCTACCACACTTTTCAGCCTTCCAGAGTTGAGTAGTCAAGGCTTGGGTTGCGTGAAGGAATTACAGAGTCAGTCAGGGTAACAGCACGTTACTTCCAGCCTAATTACGAGACCCCCGCCAGTCTGACTGAGAGGGGAGGGTTCAGCTCAGGGCACAAACACACTGCTCTCCTCTGCTGGCAGACAGACCCTCCTCCAAGTCATGGAAACATCTGATGCCATGCTCGTAAACACACTCTTTAGTTTTAATAATTGATGACATTGTCTTACCAGGCAGCAAGTTAATATTATAGTCTCTAACATTTATTTTTAAATTTAACCAAAATTATGGTAATGTAATAACAGTAATGGTAGTAATAAAAAAAGCCATTCAGTAGATGTTTTCCTTTGTTACCATGGAGATAATGAGTAGAGGAAACTGGGTTATTTGGTAGAGAGGGCGGGGGCACAGAGGAGGCATGAAGAGCTTTTAACAGACAAGCTTATGGCACAGGTGGAGTGGAAGGGAATGTGTCTGGACATCAGAGGTATGATAGTGGCTCCGAGCGATGACATGTGGCTGGCTCGCACACTCAGGGACTGAGACTCAGACTCAGACAGAGATGTCCTCCATATTCATATATACTGTGTATATATAACTGTGCCTCTTGACACTGACTATATAAATATGTGAGTCACTGTCAGACTAACACATAACACTAATAATGCAGAAATGATTAATAACTTTTAGTGGATTTAACAATTATCCTTTCAAGTCATTTGTTAACCAAAAGCTGTACATTTTCATTGGTTGTAGCTTTTTAATAATGAAGGTTTGTTTTGTTTTAAAAATCTTAAAATCAGCACAGTGAAACTCAAACATCCAGGAGAAAAAGCACACATTTTTGGATTTCAGGCCCATTCTAGCATTGTCTCCACTAATTTTCACATGAATCTTGCTTCTGTGATTTTGAATGTGTTTCTCTGCTGACTTTGATTTTGCAGACATATTCAGAACATCAGTGAGATTAAGACAGATGTGGGCAAGGCCAGAGCTTGGGTTCGTCTGTCTATGGAGAAGAAGCTGCTTTCCAGACACCTGAAGCAGCTGCTTTCAGACCATGAGCTGACAAAGTGAGCAAAACAAAACATAGCAAAAACTCCCAACTCTGCTGCAGTTCCAGTTTTTCATTGATTACAATAGTGCTCTGTCCTAGAACCTCTTTGTGTGTTTGCAGAGGAATGTCTGTTTCATTTAAAATGAAGATGACATGCGCTCTGCTCATTTATAATACATTAACTCTTTTGAAATTGCAGGGCATCATAGTGTAGTCTACAGCAGCATAAATATTTCACAACCTTCTTCATAATTGATATCTGAGTAGTGAACTGGGTCACAGGGATTCCTGTCTGTCTTTGTGACCTTACATTGTCATTTGTTCTACTTTACATCAAACCAAACACATTTTGTTACCCATTTGTCCCTAAATCTGCCATATTATTAGCACTCCTGAGGAATCTGTATGTGTTGGACAAATTAACTATTTTAAAAAGAAGAGAAATCATTTAATTTTGTGGGTTTAACTCAATTTTCTTTTATCTTTTTCTTCCTTTTAGGAAACTTTACAAGCGCTACGCTTTCCTCCGCTGTGACGACGAGAAGGAGCAGTTTCTTTACCACCTCTTGTCCTTTAACGCTGTGGACTACTTCTGTTTCACAAATGTCTTTACAACCATCAGTGAGTGCTGTTTTGATACCAGGCAGCTTGACAGCACTGTCAATAAACAACCATATTTTTATGATTTTATCATGATGTGTTCATTTCCTGTTCTCTCGGTTTCCCAGTGATCCCCTACCATGTGGTGGTTGTTCCCAGTAAGAAACTGGGAGGCTCCATGTTCACAGCCAACCCCTGGGTGTGTGTTTCTGGTGAGCTTGCAGAGACAGGAGTTCTGCAGGTCCCCAGAAATACTCTGGAGATCACTTTTGAGGTTGGTGTTCTTTGATAGAGGCCAATTCCACTTTATTCTGACTCGTCTCTTTGTAGTTTTCATTATTGTTATGATAGCAGTGTACAAAATGAACTGCTGCAATCAGGAAACAGAACTATAGTACACTGATCTCTAACAGCCAGGAAAAAGAAGTCCTTGAAAAACCAGACAGGTTGTAAACAGGCCAACTGTGTAGCCAGATGATCTAAACCATTTTTATTTAAAGAAAAGCATGAAAGTGAGCTGAACCAAAGTGTCAGTAGGAAAATCTGATTGCACAGTGTAGGTGCACAGTGTATCCACCCCATGACTTGGGGAATCATTCTCATTACCAGACTTCTTATGTTCCATTTACCAGTAGACTTAGTTTGATGACCAATTTTAAAACTCTGAAAATGTAAAAGACCCAAACTATCCTTGAACAAATATGTTCTGATGTGTTTTTCGAATTGAATCAACATGGTTACTCCTTTCTCAGTGCCAGAACCTGGGCAAGCTCACCACAGTTCAGATGGGCCATGATAACACAGGACTTTATGCAAAGTGGCTTGTGGAGTGTGTCATGGTCCGCAACGAAATCACAGGGCACACTTACAAGTAAGACTACCTTAGGATTACAATTGAGCTAACATTCTGTTGACCAGATGGTTCTCGGCAGATGAAGTGAAAACCTTTTGCTGCACAGGTTTCCGTGTGGCCGGTGGCTGGGGAAGGGCGTTGACGATGGCAGCCTGGAGAGGATCCTGGTGGGAGAGCTGATGACCCCCAGCACAGAGAACGAAGAAAGGATGTGCCGCACTCCTCCAATGCAGCAGTCCCCAGGGATGATGAGGAGGTTTGTTACCATCTCGCCAAACAGCAAACCAAGTAAGTTACTTAGGTGCATAACCCTAGCTCATCTGTACCAACTTCTAAATAATAATGGTGTGTAGATATTTTGTGATATTGTTGGAGAGGAAATGTTTGTGATATGTAGATTTTTCTGTTTCCTGTTCAAATTGAGATTCAGTTAAAAAAAAAAATCTGAATGTGCTAATGAGAAAACATAATGACTGGATGGATGGTATTGTCTTACAGCAGGTTTTTTGTTTCTCTTCTTACCCAGAGTTGAACACAGGTCAGATTCAGGAGGGAGTGGGAGAAGCCATCAACGGGATTGTGAAGCACTTCCACAAGCCGGAAAAGGAGGTGAGAGACGGCAGTCTAGACAGGCCCCAACATGTAGTTCTATTATTCATCACAAATGAAGAAAAGCAGCTTTCTGCTCTGGTGGTCCCCAGGCCCCTCAGTCACTCACACTGTTAAACCATATTCCAGGTGAAAATACATTTATACATAATATGTAGTACATTGTTTCTCAGAAACTGACATTATTCCTAATCATTTTTGTGGCTTCAAGTGATAGCTGTTATTTTTCCTGTTCTAGGGCCAGTAATATAAAGCACCTACACTGATAATTATTGCTTATAAAGTCAGGTGGAGTGATTATTGTAATTCAAAGCAGATGCCTATTGAAGCCTTTTAAAGTGCATTGTAACTGAACTGTTGATTACAGGTTTTAGTTATTCGTCATTGTAGTGGAAGTACCAAGATTTCTTACAGGGAAATCCCCATCACCATCCTCTTGCTCCATCTTTTTACAGTGCAGACACAACAATGACTTGAAGGCTACTAAGAGTGAAATGCTGCTGTGTTTTCTGTGGTGTGTGTGACTGTGTATAGAGTGGATGTATGTATTATGCCATGTACAATATATCTATTCTGTCGTACACCCATGGTAATCAGCACTCAACAATTTCAGTGTTATTCCTACAGATTTTCACCACAAGACTTAATGCAGTTCCCTTTTGTCATGATAATTTATTTTCTTAAAGTTTCTGTTTTCTGTTGAAATATATACTGCACAGTCAAACACCTTCAGATTGATTGTCCTGCAAGATCTAAAAACCTGTTATGAATTTTAATCAAAATGTACCCCTTAAAATTCTACTTTGTAAGAAAACAACAGCCTATAGTTTTCTTCAGTCAACTCGAACTACATACATTTTCTTTTTGTTTTTGTTCTTTCAGAGAGGCAGTCTGACCCTTCTTCTCTGTGGAGAGTACGGTCTTGTCTGGGCTCTAGAGCAAGTTTTCCAGCATGGTTTCAAATCACCTCGGCTTTTCAAGAATGTCTTCATCTGGGATTTCTTGGGTAAGATTTAAAGAATTGTTTTAACCTTAAAATTGTGTTCTTGCTGAAAAATTAAACCACCTTCATAACTGACCAACATCAACTGAAGAAGTATATGTACGTGTATGTGTCTGTGTGTGTGTGTCAAACACCATGTTTTGTCCAACTGATCTATAAAACAATTGTCAGTGTTATTGTACTTTTTTTTTTTCCAGTATTCCTCCAAGCACATCTTTATATTACTGCGATCAGTTCTTAACTATTATTTTGCTTCAACAGAAAAGGCACAAGTGTACTTTGAAAGTGCAGAGCAGCGAGAGGTGACTCCAGATGAAAACTGGCAAACCAGAGTGCGCCACTTCTGCCGCTTCATGCGTGCCATCAACAACACATCCAGAAACATTGGCAAGGATGGGAAGTTCCAGATGCTTGTCTGTTTGGGTGCAAGGTAGGCAGGCAGCATTTACCAACCACATTTCCATGTATTTACTGTAGGTATGGTGAACATTAATATTTGTAATGGATGACAAAGACGATCATGCAGCATTCAGAGTATGAACAGTTTTGATAATAATTGAATTAATTTATGGAGCAAAAATATTCCATTTATTTTCTTCTCAATAACACTGACAATTGTTTTATGGATCAGTTGGACAAAACGTGCAGTTTGACGATACTCTAGGACATTGGGGGAGACATTTTTCAATATTATCTGACATTATGCTAACTAAACAAAAATTGTATCTAAATAGTTTAATCTATAATGAAACCTTGCAGCTCTACTCCATGTCAGGCCTAAGTTGAGGAAGATATTTTTATCAAAGTGTCATGTAAATTGTTTTTTAAACTAGCTTTGACACTGCCATTATTTCAGTGTATTCTTATTAGAAAAATGTAACATGCAGTAATTGCTTTCTTTAGTTTCATTCTGCTCTCTTGACATCACATACATGTTACCTGCTTCATTTAGGGACCATTTGCTGCATCACTGGATCGCTCTGCTTGCAGACTGTCCAATCACTGCTCAGATGTATGAGGACACTGCACTGATTAAAGACCGCTCTTTGGTAAACTCTCTGATCAGAGTACTACAGACTCTGCAGGAGTTTAACATCACCCTGGAGGCTTCGCTTGTCAAAGGTGTTGGTATCTGAACCAAACTGACTTCCCACCAGTTGTACCTAACCCGGAGGATCAGAGGGGACCACTAAATACAATAACTGAACCTTTTATATGCAGCAACAGACTTGAACAAAGAACATTTTCTGGCTTATATTAAAGCTACTGTTAAGTTTGCCATATATTAAGTGCAATGAGCCTTTCAAGATATGTTGTTATTTTTATCCTCAATGATGTTACCATTAGATGTTAAAATATGTTTTCTATTATGAACCATGATTTTCACATTATTGATAATGACCTACTTGTGCTATAATGTTTTACTGAAAGCTAAATATTTTCATTGTTATTGTGAACTGCTGACAATTGCTATATTTAAGGGAAAGCAAGGTTCAAAACTGTTAATATATTTTCAGAGGAAAAACAGTATTATTTTGTTAAATCAGTCAAATTGCTTGCTCTGTTGTCTCAGATTGCAGTGTCATAACACAGAGCTTGAAGCAAATATTGTAGAAGTATGCTTTATAAGTATGTGTATGACAGGGAGGGTTGTAGAGCGGGAGATAATTCACCTTTATAGGGATTAAAAGGCTGTTACATTTGGGCCTTGCCGTAGAAACGTACAAGTATGCAAATCTTTTACATGGAATACCTTCAGCAGAGAAAATGATCCTTCTTGCATGATAAGACTGTGTGGCTTATGCCTGTACCCAGTAACGGACAGTGTATTCAGATGGATAAAGAAAAATACTCCAAGTCTTTGGTTCGTTTTCCAGACATGAGTCCTCCAGCAGATGCTTGACCCACCTTTCTGAGCAAAGTGGATCATAATGACAGCCTTCATGTAAATACCTCCAACCAGCCCTTTCACCTACTGTCATTCCAGCCCTTACACTACATCTGCCCTCTTCTGTGGACTCCTTGTGATAAAGGATGATCTCCTGCTTCCCATGTGAGAAGGAACAAGGACTGCTCTTTTTCACTCCTTATGTTGTCGTCATGGTTTCTTGCTATGCAATATCCACAAGAGAAGATCAAACCCCCTTCAAACGCTATATTTGGGGTATCTTGAGGTATTAGCAGTCCCTCCTCCTTTAGATACAATACATTGAACTTTATTGTGCAGAACAAGAGATTTAATATGTGAAGGACTTCTACTCTGTGCCAACAACATCTGGAATGACTGTGTTGTACTCATCTGTGTACGACCCACACAAGCATCTTGGGAGATATATATTTTTGTTTTCTGAAACTGTTGTACATTTATTGACATAGCTGTGTAATGTAGTGTTTACTAAGTGAGCAACAGTGTACAGTGTAAAAATATATATTAAGAATAAAGTATCTGTAACGCGTTAAAAGTGGATTTAAATGCAGAATGTGCTTTCTCAGCCTTGAAAATGGTTTCAGCTTCTTAAACAAAGGGAATATTTGATTGGTTTTATTTTATTTATATATGATTATTGTATTTTATTTTTATTTTATTAAAAGCAAAACATTTATATAGTTTTTAATCAAAATTGAATTCCCAATCTATTCAGTCTATATCAAATATTAGTTGTAAAGAAATACAAGAGTGGTGTAACATAAATGATGTAACTGTGTTAACAAGCTGCTCATTTTTACATTTATATTCGTTGCTTATTGCGCTTTCTCAGCTGAGACGATGTAAACAAACGCTTTCGCGCCATGTCAAAAACCTGTTTTTCTTTAAAGCCTTAGGCTAGGTGGCTTGTGGGATTTTGAGTTTAAAAAGGCCGCTACCAACTGCGAAGGCACAGCGTTCCCCCTTTCGTTCACTACGTCTCCCATCATTCATGTCTTCAGAGGCGTACGCGAGGATAGCAGCGATTGGTTGGATCCAGGTTCAAATTCAACGGCTGCATTCCTTATATGGCCATTGTGCGCGCTGCCCTTTCATTGCAGCTTTTTATGCTAATGATATGCTAATAACCAGCTGTATGCAGTAGTAGTAAGAGCATGCGCAGTGCGTGAGGAGAAAACGGCGAAGATTCAAAGTTTTTGTTCAGTAAGTACACTCTTATTTTTCTTGTACTGAAATTACATTTGTGAAAGTTTACCGGTGTGTTATGTGTGGAGAGACTAGTCGTAATGCGCCATGACTTTAACCTGACGTGCGCGTCTCCAGTTGTTGCGAGCTAAATGTACAAAGACTCGACAATGGGATAACGTGGAAGTGAACGAGAGCGTGGCGTGGTGGTGTAGCAGAGTTGGCTAGCTAGCATGCTAACAGCTAACAACAATGAGCCATATTTGGCGCTCTAGCGGGCAAAAGTTAAAATTTAAAGGGAAGGATGGCTTCATCGCAACTTCTTGTATTTTATCACAATACTGACAGCGCACACGCATTGCACCACGTTGATATTTGTGTGTTGTTTAGACCCATGTGTTACGCCTAATTCAACGAATAGCTCCGTAGCTTTTTGTTTCTCCACTTCAGAAAGCGTTGCTACCCGCTTTTTGTTCCGAGTTTCCACAGCAAATGAATCCAACTGTTTAAAAAAAAAAAACTGACAACTATATTGTCTTCTCGATCACGAGTTCGTAGAGTTTACGATTGATTGATTTATTGTTCAAGAAAGTAACATTAAGGCAGTTAACGATAGCGAAACGCTATGTTGTGGGTGTTAACGTTCGTTCGTGACTGTCCCCCAGTCAACCGCACGGAGTGGCTGAAAGTTTGGGATTTGTATCAGTCGCTGCTGCATTAAATGAACTGGTCCCTGTCTTGTCCTTCTTTAAGAAAACAACCAGTAACGTTAACAACAGGATAACGTTAATGTAATTTCAGTCTTATCGTTTACCGTTTGTGTTCCCGCGACTTTGCTTTACATTCCTTAAGATAACGTTACTTGTATGCTGTTTCTTTATCCAAAGTTAGTTTTCTGTTTATTTGTTTGTGCACTGTAGAGCCAATACTCCGCTACCTTAACAAAACACGATCAAATTGTGGTTTAAGAATGGCTTGCGTACATTTGTGTGTGCGCGTGTTGGGACCGCCCCCCTAGTAATAGTAGAAAGCCCAACTGTGTGCGGACATTCACTGGGCTTTATGACGGGACTGGGACACTTACCGAGGTTTGTTTTGCGTTTTCAGGGGTTTGCCGTAACAGTGACCAACAGACAGACTATGTTTGGATTTCACAAGTCAAAGATCTACCGGAGTAACGACGGCTGTTGCATCTGCAAGACCAAGTCCTCCAGCTCCCGCTTCACAGACAGCAGTCGATATGAGGAGACATTTAGACTGTGTTTTGGGTAAAATCTCTCATTCATTGTTGTTGTGTGTGTGTGCTTATTTTGGCTTGTCTGTCTACCTGCCTGAAAGTGTCAAACGTCAGCGTTGTGTTCATTGTGCTTTGATTGTGTGACCGTTTAAGGCTGTCAGAAGATCGTGTTGGAGATATTTGCAACGCCTGTGTGTTACTGGTGAAGAGGTGGAAGAAGCTACCTCATGGCTCCAAGAAGAACTGGAACCATGTAAGTGATGTTGGCTTGCAGTATTGAGACCCGTTCTGACTGTTTGTCATGTTATGGCTTTAAACTGACTTAAAGTTTTGCCTGATGTGACTCAGGTGGTTGATGCCAGAGCTGGACCAGGCTTCAAGGTGACAAAGCCCAAGAAGATCAAGAACAGTGATGGGAAGAAGAAAAGCAAGCTAAAGAAGCTTCACAAGTTCAAGAGACAAAGTAAGTTGTATAAAAATATTATCTGTTATCTTTCCAGAAATTAAACATTTGTCGCTGACTTAAAGAATCGTGGTTGCACAACAGCGTGCCATTTCACTCTGAATCAGTCTTGGGTTTGGTGTGGTTTTCTTCGTGTCCAGCATAAACTGATGGGCTGATTTAAAAAGACTGTTTAGCAGCATCTTGTGGCTCTTTGGGTTAGGGCACTGTGGTAACTGCACTGCATAGTGTGCATGAGGACTGAACAAAGTAGTCAGTTTTGTCATTGTTAATTATTTGTCAACTGTCTTGATGGTTGCTGAAATGTTTACATTTTATTTAAAGCAAAATACCTTATTACAAACTATTTTATGTAGATGGTTAATGAGTTTCTTACCTGGAAATTGAATATAGGGTGTGACTATTGGTTGGACGTTAATGCTGACCTGCAGTCCAAATTCTCAAAATATAGTTTGAGACCGGGAAAAACAGCAAATTCTTTGGTTTGACAACTTGGAACCATAAGATATGTAGAATATGTCATCCTAGACATATAACAAAATCCGATTGGTATTTTCACAATTTTTTGTGAACATTTATAGACTAAATGATCCATTGATTAAAGACAATTTGTGATTTTTACTGTAATGGGTTTTTGGTGCACTAGTTTACCTCTAGACTATTTTTTTTTTTTTTTTTTTTTTTCAAATTAAAAGTAAAATTTTCCCCAAATGATTAAGAATATGAGTGAATTCCCCTAATCAGTCATGGTTTACTAGCATTTGACACTCAAGTCAGTGAGTGAGTCAACAGTTTGATGATTGTTTTAAATGTTCCTTTTCCTTCAAGCAGACTCAGATGCTCACAGCACAACCTCCAGTGTGTCTCCTGCTCAGTCTCCCAGTTACAGCAACCAGTCAGATGATGGCTCAGACATCGAGTCCAAACAAAGACGCTCGACTCCCTCTATCTTCTCTTTCTTGGACCGTTCCTACTGGAAAAGGTAAGCTACTGCCTTCATTAAACACCTTGGATTTGCCTTAGTAAAATGTCTTGTCTCTTTTTAACATGATCCATATTTTTTATTTTTTTTTTAGGCAAAAGGTGTGCTGTGGTATTGTCTACAAGGGCCGTTTTGGAGAAGTGATTATTGATCCTCGACTTTTCAAGCCTTGCTGTAGTTCCAAAAAACAGAAGACGCTGGCATCCACACAAGCGGCCACAGAGCTTCCAGACACACTTCCTCCAGAGCTCCCAGAAAACGTGAAAGAAGCCTGGTGATTGTTTTTGTTGACTTCCCCTGTGGTGTTATCCATGGCATCCACTTGGATTTGTCTCCAGTGGCAGAACTGTTGTCCCCCCACCCCCCACACACCCTCTTTAGATCGGTTAGATGTTTCTTTTCTACGTGATATTCCTTTTTATATGGGTCTCTTTTTTTTTTTTTTTTAACTTTTGTATAGAGTTGATTTTCTTTTTATAGAAAAAGAAAAAAGGAAAAAAAATATTGGCATTAGTGTTATTTATAGGATGAGGAGGCAAATTCTATTGAGACTCCATTTCTGATTATAAATTGATTTTGGTTATTTTGTATTAAGTGATCGTTTTGTAAATATTCAGTCACTTTCATACATATCAAGACTGTTCTATTTTTTGATAATTTGTCAAATTGTAAGTGTGCATATGAAAGACACCAGCTTTTTCTAAAACCAGCTTTTTTGTGTGTTGGAGTGGCTCTTCAAGTTGCTGCAGTGTTTTCTGATCTGTTTGCTCCTTATGTGCAAATGCTGAGTCCACGATTTCTAGTACAACAAAGAGCTGTCGGCGACACCAGGGATCATTAGTACAATTGTTCTCTATTAATTTAATCAGTTTTTAATATGTGTATAGATAAGGATGATTAAACCTGTCATTTTCACAACTTATGCATGCCATGAGTTTGAAACACTCTAATTTGTTCAGCAGTTTGTGCACATTGACTTGGATTGATGTGTTTAGACCACCATGCATGCAGCACATTCCTCTGCCTTTTTGGAATGACAAACTGATGTATTTATTTCTTTTGTACAGCCTCCAATGAAATGACAGTGCATATTGTAAATCAAGTGTTTTTAAAATGGATTTTGTAAATACAGTGTTTTGGCTCTTGGTACATCCAGAATTTTTTAAATTACAAGAATGGCAAACCACTACTTCTGTAAGAACATGTTTTTGTGTGTGAAAGGTGCTGAAAACATGTAGTTTTACGCTAATTCAGTTTGTAATTTTTATCACATCTCATTTTCTCAAACGCATTTCTAAAAAGTCATGCAATGCTGTAGAATGCATGTTGCAGAAATATGTGTAAACTGCAGGGAAACAGATGCTTAATTGCAGCATCAGTGTGCTGGATTATTTTTTGTGCTTATTTGTTGATGGCATCCAATAGTCTAAATATACAGGAATCACATGACCTATGTTTATGGTTACTCTACATTTTTTTTTGCCAAAATAATGTCAGAGAAAATGTATTTGTGCTTATTGCTGTTTGTCTTCAGAAGCAGTTGTCAAAGGTTCAAACTATGCAGACATTTTGAATGTGAGAAGTGCTCTGGGGCTGTCTATCATTTTTGCTATTATAGTACAAAGTGGTGGATCCTTATTCAACCAAATTGGCTTGTAAAAAGCATCCATTATTTCAGCAATAATTTTTTGTTTCCGAATCACCATTCATAACTGTCTCAAGATGTTTGTCGTTTTAAAATAATGCTCATTGCACATTTATCTATGATGCATACTGTCTCTCAAATTAATACTGCAGTGACAACAGTTTTTTTTTTTTTTTTTTTTTTTTTTAAAACCGTGTCAGACTTAATGAATTGACAGGCAATGATCTGAAAGGTTGCTTAATATATAAACTTTTCTGAGGCGGGTAGTTCAATGCAGAACATATTTTACTGTTAAAAGGAGAAATGTTTCCTTTTAAGGTGGAAAATAAGCTCATTTTTGTCCTTATGGAGTTGCCATATTGTTTTTGTGAGGTACATTTTGGGATATGAAAGTGTGCCTTAATGAATTACCTGACCTTTCCAATATGATTTTCATAATTTATATTTATTTATTGCTAAACTTTTAACTGAAAATTTGAGATAACTGGTGTAGAGCCTCTTAGAAAATCTGTTTTTAATTTGTGCACTTCATTTGAACTCAATGTAAATGAATTTTAATGCTTTTTTTGTATACTGTACCACAAAGTAGATCTGTATCGTAATTAAAAAAAAAAAGAAAAAAGAATTGGGTATGTCATATTTATTTTCACCGGTAGGTGGTGGACAAGAGCTACACAACAGATTTTATATCAACGAGAATCCACTATATTATAGGTTTTATAGCTCAGTTAATATATGATGTGTGTGTGTGTGTGTAAATGGTTTTTGATTTACCTTTTATACTGATTTGTGAAATTCTGTTTTATTCCTGCTGCACACGTTTTATTATGCTGGTACTATTTGTCACTTAAAAAAGCCAGAACGTCCACAGTATTTATTAGTATTTATTGTTAGATGGTGTAACATATTTTAACAGCTAAAATAATCAACATCAAAATTTATTATCATTGGAGGGTCTATTTTTAATAGAGGTTCTCACATTTTAATGAATAAGGTTAGCTATATTAATCTTCAGGGTTTTGTTCAAACCTACCAAATGTGCGACACTATGAACTGGAATTAACCATTTTTGGTATCATGGGAGCATCATACGTGAGAAATTACGATTAAAAATGTCAAAATCTGACAGGTCACAGGTGTAAAGGCTGATTTTTGATCAAAGCTACTGAAATGGCGTATGAAATGAGTGATAAGGACAGACCTGTTGAAGCCTTGTCTGGACGACACGGACTGTGAAATTGGACTCCGGTGTGTATTACGATAGGGAGATTTTCTTTTTCACGATTTCGTTATAGGTCTTAAGGGAAAATAAGGATTTGTGTCAATAGGCACCAAATCTTTTATTTAGTGAGGATAAGTTTTTCTTCACGTCGTTCCACCGCATTATTTCTGTCTAAAAATCATAAAATGGAGGCTCCCTCCGTTGTCAACAGCTGAGGTGCCTTCGACGCTGTAAATGATGGTGCATTCACGAAACATCATCGGAATGGGAAAGTACAGGGGAGCAGTCCTTATCCCTACTAGAGAATGCGATTATTCCCAGATTATCCATAGACCTAGAATAAATTTTGCATTTACACTATAAAGATAGCCTAAAATAGCTACTTTGTGCATTTTAGTCATTTGTTTCCAAATGGGACCAGATACAAACAACGTCCGACGGTGAATGGATTGTTCTAGTCCTATTATTCGTACTGTTTTTTGCCAGCCGCCATTCTGCTGACAATTTGTTGACATATCTGTGGTTCTTTTCACCAAGTGGGAGGTGTCCTCATACTTCTCTGAGACTATCATGAATGGTTTTTCACACTCGGCTGCTCATAATTACGACATAAACGATGTGAGACGAACGCGTCAATACAAGCAATAAACGTGTGTTGCCTGGCAACCACGTTGTTTGGATAACGGTTCTCTTCTATGACTAACGAGTTAACCTAGCAATTAGCGTTAAGTTATAACTTAGCGATAGCCTTTGTGACTTTTTGTTATTTACTCATTTTGGTTTGTAACAGAAGATTTTAAAACAGATATAAAAGTCCATGTTTTTTTATTATTATTTGCAAACAAACACACATTTTTCACACTAGACAATTTCATTATTTGTATTTACTAGTTTTTATATATTCATTATTTTTATTTATTTTTTGGAAATGCCTAAATATATGCACAATGTCCATGTTTACACAGTTGAGATTTAAAAGACTTCATTCACGTTTCAAGTTTACAGAAGGCGTTCCTGTCATCGCCTTCAAAATAAAAGCTTCTTGGTGTGTGTTGGTATTGTGACGTTTCGCCTGAAGGCATCATACTTCCGGTTTTACACTAGTTATCTGGGTGACTTGACGCAACCTTGCTTCAAAAGCGCGTTTTTCGCTCACGTGTACGCGCACGCACGCTCTTATTCTCACTCTTCTCTTTCAAACACACACACACACACACACTTACTCCTTTCTCTTTTCAAAAGCCTCTTGCGGAGCAGATTGACAGGCTAGAATGAAAATGAGGCGGACGCTCGGTCACGACTTCAGTGCGTACGCGTCCTTTTGAGAAGACCTCTAAACTTGGATCATATCACCATGGGAGCTATTTGGGCTACAAGGGACTTTTGTTTGTTTTTCCTCTTGTTAAATAGTCGCCAAAGCGCAGGGCTTCCAGAGATTCGAGGTGGGACTGTAGTGAGTCTGTGTACATGTGTGTGTTCGCGTTTTCTGTAGTGGAGACTTTACGCACGCTTTGCGGAGTGCGCTCTTAGTTGTTTGCCCAGTGGTGCCTTTTACATTTTCTGTTAAACCTGTAACAATATAACCAGTGGCTGATGCTGTAGGAATAACTTCGTAAGTTTGTAAAATAAGTTTTGTATGTAACTTGTTCACTCAGGTCAATTTTCACTGGGTTTTTAAATTGACTGCTGTAGGTAACTGTTATTCTTAGGGAGGTTTACCTCTGAGCTTTAAATGGTTTTCTTGCTCGTCTTCTTCAATATATTATCACAAAACATGACAAATGTAAGAGTGAAAATGGTAAATGCCAATGAGATTTTATTTTATTTTATTTTTGTAACTTCTATCATACGGTTTTCAGCAGATCCGTGCGCAGAGGGTAGTGATGGCTGTCACATTGATGCTATTTGTCAGACTACCCAAGGCTCATACAAGTGCACATGTAAAACCGGCTTCAAAGGGGATGGGAGACACTGCGAAGGTAATGTGCCTCTGCTGCATTGAGCTATTTTATTCACGTGGTTATCAAAACCACCTGAACTCCAAAGTGGGATCACAGAGTTTGGGTGTTTAGGGACACATTTTAAAGCAGGGTGACACTGGAATAATTTATGTATCCGTAATGCTAACTACATGTTTGCAATCATCACATCACAACATGCTTTAATCAACTGTGGCATCATTTCCAAACCACTATAAAGGCATAGAAATATATATGTGAACCCATAGATTATACATCTTTCTGTTGCATCTAAAGCTATAGTGCTGACTAGTGTTTTGCATTTTAACTTTTTTTCAGTAGTTGAACATTCACTTGTGTGGTTTTACTTCTCAGACATTGATGAATGTGACTTGGAGTACAATGGAGGCTGTGTACATGAGTGCAACAATATTCCAGGCAATTACCGCTGCACTTGTTATGACGGATTTCATTTGGCACATGATGGTCATAACTGTCTGGGTAAGATCAGCTTCAAACCACCAAGTAAATAGTTTTAGGTAATAGACAGCTCAAATCTTCAGGTCTTGTAGTGATAATTCAGATCTCTTCTCTAGAGCCTCTGATGTAAACTTTTGGAATGAAGTCTAATTATTATTGTCTTATTTACAAATAATTAAGTCTAACATTTGATTTGAAACATTATTATATACATTATCAGTGTTTGTAAACACTTGACAAAACTACCTTATCTGACTTATATAAGCCAACACCGTTAAAAGCTGTAGAGTAGGGGCTGTAATTAGCACTGCTAATTAAAGCAATCAACCCACTGTCCTGCAGATGTTGATGAATGCAAGTTTAACAATGGAGGGTGCCAACACACTTGTGTCAACACCATGGGCAGCTATGAGTGCCGCTGCAAGGAGGGCTTCTTTCTGAGCGACAACCAGCACACATGTATCCACCGCTCTGTTGGTGAGTGTACAACGTGCACACTTGTTCTGTAAACAGCAGCCATGTCTGCATTTATTACAACAACACACATATCCTGTGCCTGAAGTGCATTTCTAAATTTTCAAAGATATTCTGTGGCACTTCCCCAACCAAATTAAAATGTGTTTTATAACATTTGGAAAAAGTGACATTTTTAATGGTTCCTAGTTCATTTATAGAAGGTTGTAATGTTTGTCAGTGTATTTGTGAATGAGTGTGTGTTGTAATTATAAAGCTGTAAAAAAAAAAAAAAAAAATAGAGAAGAGAATTATGTAGCAAATACATCCGTTTACAAATCTAAGAATGACAGCATAATGAAGGGTGACAGGTTCAAGCTGGCTCTCATCACTGAGCTTTTATCTGCAGCAGCAACATGCTGTGGGAAAAAGCTCTCTGTCCCAGAGAACAAAATAAGTTAATAACTGCAATACTCACATCTATGTGGTCTGTGTTACAGATTAGTCTGAAGTCCTTTTGTTTTGCTTTTCCACTCCAGTGGGTCTTGCCAACCCTTTAAATCCCATGGCCCTAGCCAGTCAGCTGTGACCATCTATAGAAATGGTGCTTCATCTAATCTAATTTTTCAGCTTGACGCATTATCGAGTATGCTGTAGATACCAGAAGAGTGTGTGGAGCCTTGTTTTCAGGGAATGAACTTTTAAGCAACTTTGCTCCGAATACAGAATTGTTTTTTCCTCTGGGGGAGCACTAAAAATAACACAGTGGTTGATGTTTTTGAATTGTGCAAGGTTTGAGAACAATCAGTGTCTTTGAGGATGCCAGACTAATCTCTCAGTATGTGTGCCTTTGTGTGGAGGTGGGCAATCACTCTAGGATAGTTTCATTGTGTACCGCTCTCCCTCTTATTCCAGAGGGCCTCAACTGTATGAATAAGGAGCACGGCTGCGCCCACATCTGCAAAGAGACACCAAAAGGGGGTGTGGCCTGTGAGTGTCGTCCAGGATTCGAGCTGGCCAGGAACCAGAGAAGCTGCATCTGTACGTGCTTAACAGCATGAAACCAACTCCACGCTACGCACCTACTCATATAGACACAACCACAATAATATTGGACTGAGAATTTGACTCATTTTTGCATGTTGTTGACACTGCAGTAACCTGTAACCATGGCAACGGAGGCTGCCAGCATACATGCGAGGACACAGAGAACGGTCCAATTTGCAGGTGCCACGCCAGGTACACGCTGCAGCCAGACAGGACGTCCTGTGTAGGTAAGCACACTGTTTGTAGGCTCAGTTCTTAATTACAAGACAATGTTTAACCAAGCCAGACATAATGTTGCTGTCAAACTGCCGCACCTTGTGGACTAATACACCCCCGTATCATTTTCTGTATCTTTCTTTGGTCTTTAATGTACTCACATCCAGTTTTAAAGCTGCTTTAAAAGACATTTCTTAATCCTTTCATGTGTGTAGCCACATATTTTCTTTTCATCCAACTTACCTGGCAGTAGCTCAGTTAATTTAAACTCACACATTATTGCAAATTCTAAGAAAAAAGACAAAACATGTCAGACTGAACTTAGTTGAACTATATATAAATTGATGTAAACGGCATCTAGTCATTCCAATTTTGTGTAATGATGTAATTCTAAAAAATCTAAAAGTTCATTGTTAGCAATGAAAACCGTAGTTTCTTAAATAAGGTCCACTTACCACCTTTTTCCACATCTCACAGTCTTCCTCAGTGGATGGACTTCTGAGCAAGACTGTGAGATGTGGGTGAAAGCTCTGGAGGAAGGTGGTAAGTGGACCTTGAGTTAATTTATTTTTTGTTAAGAGGCCTATATTTGAAGTTAGATTTTTACAGTATTGTATAGCTTCAATGAAAATGATATGATAATGTACAATATAGACTCTAAAATGGTGAAACCTAAAGCAAAGGGAAAGCAAAGGGAAAGCAATTTTTAAAAAATGAATGCTGGATGTTCATATTTCTTGCCACTCATGGTTCAACAAGAACATTGGTGTTTCGTAAACTAAGTAGGGATGTCAAAGAAAAGATTGATTTTTTTTTTTCTTTTTTTTTTTTGGTTATTGTTTCTGTCAGGAATATAGCAAAACTAGTGTAGTGTGAATGTGTACTCTCAAAGCTGAGGTAGCTTTGAGAGTACACATTCCAGGAGCAGCTTACACTGTCTCAGACTGTCAGACTTTAGTCTCTAGTAATGTAGAGTTCATCTTGATGAATGAAAACACAACAACTGGAAACAGCTCTCTCTGTCAGTTGTTAGGCAGCGTGCATTTTTCCACACAATGGTTATCAAGGGAGAGGATCAGCTGTCAGATAATGAGTAATATCTCTCTTTCCAGCACTGCAGTGTGTGTGCGGTCCAGGCATATCACTCTGATGCTGTCTCCAGATTTTACTTTACAGATATCCTGAGTTATGTGACACACACCAACTCACTACAAACCGATTATCTCAAGTGTAAACATGTATCTGGTTACTGAAAGGCAACCCACACACACACACACACACACACACACATACACACACGGCTGAGGTCAGAAGAAAACCCATGGTTATTGTATTTAGTAATGTTATGAAGTTATATGTAGGTTCTTCTCTCCTAATGACATTTTTTGTGTGTCCAAGAACTAGATGAAGCCGCCACCGACTCCTCTAACCACAACGCCACATCCTTTACTGAGGTGGACAAACGGGTCAAGCGAAGGCTGTTAATGGGTAATAATTGAACTCCTATGTTTGGAGGCGAACAGTGATGGAGTGTTGAGCTGCCAGGAACCATCCCAGGGTGTTAAGCAGGGCAGAGGAGTAAAGTCTAGTAAACCGATGCATTCCTGAGTCTTTTGAGCAAACTGTGAAATGACTATGCCCTCGCTTTCTCGCCCCCAGTGTTCCCCTCCGAAAAATATGCATTTGTGACAGTGTGGCACATTTCACGTTTTACTTCCATTTAGGAAGGGCAGTGTGATTCGTTTTTTTCTCTAGTTAGTATTTATCAGTTGTGCTTTTCTGGGCCACTTGATACATTTCAAACATTAAATTTTGCCCATGGCCAGGACGGGTGCTCTGGTAGTATTGCATGGTGCAAATAATACGTTTCTAGGGTAGGCCTAGATGGCAGCATTTATAAATGTTTAAACAATTTTTAAAAGCAGCATTTCTCATTGCTTCAACTATGGGGTATTTTTTATCTAACATTGGCTGTATAGTCCAGGTGTTTTAAAAGTAGAAAGTTCAGTACATCAATGTTATGTTTTACTAAGGATCTACAATCTGACATTGAGGAATAACACAGCATTTTTTACAAAGTGGAAGGTCATTCACATACATTCATGTTGTGGGTTGTAATTTCAGAAACCTGCGCGGTGAACAATGGGGGGTGTGACTGCACCTGTAAAGACACATCCACAGGCGTGCGCTGCAGCTGTCCCGTTGGTTTCACACTGCAGCCGGATGGAAAAACATGCAAAGGTCAGACTGCAAATCCACAAAAAAAAAAAAACTCTCCATAGAGAGTTTGATTCATCTTAGAGCATTTGTATAACAAATCTCTTTAAAGAGTTACCAAGATATCACATGTTTCCCACAGATATTGATGAGTGTGAGCTTCACAACGGCGGCTGCGATCACTTCTGCAGAAACACCATCGGCAGCTTTGAGTGCAACTGCAGAAAAGGCTTCAAGCTGCTGACAGATGAACGTTCCTGTCAAGGTAGAAATGACTCTCGTGATAAAATTTTGCTACTTGAATGAAATAAAACAGAATGAGACATCATGATATGTGGAGATGTTCGTGACAGCCATTGTTCTTACTCTATGCACATCCACTATAATGATTATTTTTAAACGGCATCTTTATGAAACATTCTCTTCTTTTTACCTGTAATTATCAAAAACCAATGGTATTTACCTGGTGTAACATACTATGCTCATATTTCACTGAGCAGAAAATTGAAGATCAAATGCAAATGTTTCATTTCTATGGCTGGGAAATCCCTCCTAATGCAGACTGTAACTGACTGCCCTGCTATTATGTCATCTGCCTGATTTTGATTACAGATATAGATGAGTGTTTTTTTGAGCGGACATGTGATCACACGTGTGTAAACTCCCCCGGTGGTTTTCAGTGTCTGTGCAACAAAGGCTACGCCATGTATGGACTGGCCCACTGTGGAGGTGAGCCTGAGTTGTGTGGAGGGAACTACACATGAAAACCTGAGCATCACTTCAGAGATGTCCGAGGCTAAAAAGCATGCACATTTGAGTAACTGCTCAATGCGCCCTGTAATTATAATATTTATCTTCATTTTTCCTCTCAGATATAAATGAATGCAGTGTGAATAATGGCGGTTGCAAGCATGGTTGTGAAAACACCATGGGAGGCTTTGAATGCTTTTGCCATCCTGGCTATAGGCTACACTGGAATAAAAAGGACTGCATTGGTAAGCCAGTGACCAGTGACCCTTCCTATATCAGAGGCTCATCTATTGAGCTCTGTTGTCTCTTTGTGTAAATACTAAGTTTATGGTTTCAAATATACATTTTGGGGAGTGGGGGTGGGAGAAAAAACAGGAGATACTTTTAATTCTGTTCTTTTTCTCTTTCTGTCACTTGGTTTTCTGGTGCTTGAGTAAAACACCGAAATTGCTATGATGTTGGACTTTTCACTCCTCATCTGCCATTGCCTGTTCCTATTCTTACAATCAGAACTGTTCTTTTTTACCTTGGAGTTTTGTTTTGCTTTCTATTTAGAGGATGAGGGTTTACCACCTGCAAAACCCCCCTCTAGATCTACCTTGAACTGCAGTAAGCAGGATGGTGGGGACCGCTGCTTCCTGACCTGCCAGTCCCAAGTAAAGCTCATCAGCGGTGAGTCAACCAGATCTCCATACATTATGACTTACCTCTTCCAAGATGACCTGTTGACATTAGAACCTGTTCGAACTGTATTTCCACAAGGCAAGTAATGCACAGAAAATGGGTATATTTACACAATTGCATGTTGAGGTTTCAGGGTTTATACAAAGTGCAGCAAAAATTTAAAAACGCAAATTGTTGTTGTCTACTGGAATCACTTGCAGATCTGTCTTCTTTTTAGTGTTTTTTACTCATCAATCAGAGCTGAAATCATTTAATGACTGAGTGTTCGAAGCTTGGATCTGGTTGGACTGTGATTTCTCCACGACCTCAGACAAAGACCATGTTAACAATGTTAACAGCAGTTTCATGACATATTTGCTAACGGGGCTGGTGTTTGTCTAGTCAAAGTCAAGGTCATAGTCTTAATCTGCCCACGTCTTAGGCTGTTGCTCTGGAAAACTAAATTATGACATTGAATTCATAATATTGATTCCCATTTTCTCTGTTAAACACTAAAGTGGTATTGGACCAAAACATAAAAAAAAAAACAAAAAAAAAAAAAAAATACTAGGTGTCAGTTGATGAGGTTGTTGCTGGAAGAATGCAGGAAAGTCTTGTCTAATCCACCAGTATTAGCCACAAATGCTAATTTTCTACCTGATAAAGGTTTGTTTAAATAAGGGTATTTTGGCATTATTTGCTACATGAGTTTGAAAACCTGCAACGGAAGTATGGACTTCAATAGAGTCAGTCTGTTGTGAGTTATAAAAACAATTACTTCTACATTTTGTTTGATCCAATCAGATGGCTCGTCATGACACACATCAGTCAAGTGTCCCCATTATGTTTTTAGGATTAGTCAACCTAAACAGCACGATGCAGTACAGGTCAGGTATCTGATGTAGCCCTGTTTGGGAAAGGTGACAGCTAAACCATGTTATGGGAGAACAATTAGTAAGTCAAGCTGTTCTAGATGTAATTGAGTGAACAGCTGTCAACATCAGTTTGCAGCGTGACTCTTCATGTTCTGACACGCTTCCTGTTTTGCCTTCTTACTCGGGCTTTTGTGGCCCTAACTTTTGTCTGTGTCGGTCTGTGTGTCATGGCCTCTGGTGTGTTTTCAGGGACAGAAGATTCCTACATGGTGACCTGTGGAATGCCTCTGCCCTGCTTTGCTGACGCACAAAAGAACAACAGTGGTTTGCATTGCTTAGGCAAGTACAAAGCATCACAGATTTACATCTATCTTTCCGCTCTGCCACACAAAACAGTAACTCAGCCTTTCCTTGATTTCATTTGGTGTATAAGTAAGTCAAAATGATTTTCTCTTCATCTGTCCTGCAGGTCCAGAAATGGCCGGCGTTCGACACATTAAGACCACAGCCAGTTTTAAGTCTGGAGCTGTGAAATGCAACTTAAAACGAAATCAGGAGAAACTCAAAGAGAGCTCATACTCAGCACACTCAGGTAACAGAGGTTTCCACACAACAAACCTAACAATGCCTCCAAACACATGAAAAAGATCACAGATAGAAAAGGATTAAAAGTTACAGCTCCTTCATGTTACTGGTTAAAAAAACTTTCTGGGTTTACCAAGAACTGCCAGCATCTAAGACCACAGTCTTCAGAAGATAAAGCAGACCTGAAGTCTGCATCAAAGTAAACCAAAAACCAAAGGCAAATGTGAAAGAAATTTGTGGGGAAAGTGATGTGGTTTTGTGTGTCTTGAATGTCTCGGTGTAGCACTTTGTCTGGCAGTGACAGGGGAGGATGTAATTAGCCATAGCATGCCTTTCAGTTGGGGCTGACCTACTCATCACTCCAATGGGTTTCCAAAGACTGCATGGTCCTTTACATCCCTCACAGTTGATAAAAAAGGCACATACATTTTTCAAATAAAGGAAATTTTCACAGTGGTATCAAATCCTTTTTTCACCTTCCCAGTCTACAGGTACATAACAGAAAGTTTACCATGTCAACTACTGTTTTAAGCAATCTGAATCGAGTGACATTTGTTACCAAAATTAAAGAGCTCTATAAAGTTTTTTATAAATTTCTTTAACAATTCTGTTATTTTGTGTGTTGCATGTGTGTGCCTGGTGGCTGTGTGGTGTTGTCGTGGTGGGGCGGCGGGGGGGGGTGGTTGTCTCCCATGTCCACAGATAGCAGGTTACCCTTCACTGAAAATGTCGAGTTCAGCTATGTGAGTCTGCGCTGCACCTCACCAGGGCAGCGCCTACGCAGCCGTGACGGCAGGAAAGCTGGCGAGGAGGACGGCTCCTCGATCACGGCCGAGTTCGTGCTGGACCTGAACCTAGAGGAGGTAACAGGTTGGTCTCTCTGCACTACCTGCCTGCCTGTGACTTTTGCTTCTTGCTCTCCACCTTTGTTTCGCCACTGTCTGTCACTAAACCAACCAAACTGTTAAAGTATCTCCTGTTTTGACCTGCCTGTGGTGGTGGTGGGTTCTATATGTGGGGCACAGGGTTGAAGTGTTTTTGTTTTATTTTCTTGATTTCTATGTGGAGTGTTCTTTTCTTGACTTGGTGTGTATTTTTATGTGAATGCCTGGGGGAGCATGTGGACATCCAGGCTTAAATTCAAAGGTGTGTGTGTGTAATGAAATTCTGCTATGGAAACAGTTGTGGCATCGGGTGTTTCTCTCAGCAGAGAGCTGTGATCTGAACTGTGTGCGCCGACGCACAGAGAAGAGGCTGAGGAAGACTATCAGGACCCTGAGGAAGTCCATCACCAGGGAGCGGTTTCACCTCCACTTTGCTGGGTCTGCCTACGAGCTATCCAAGAGTTCGGGCCAGCTGGCAGAACTTCCAGGACAGTGTATGACAGGTCAGGTACTGGTGGACAGGAAATGCGGTGAGTTCGGCTTTTGCGTTTACTTCACCATGCACTACACTTTGCCATTCAATGCAACAACCCAGGAAGGGTCTGGGCCTGCACCTTTCAGCCAGGCATCACTTCTACTGGAAATATTAATGCTTTTCATCTTTCAAGAGCCCAGAACAACCTCTGCAATGCTTAGCGCAAGGCAGCACCAGCTGTGTCTAGGCCCTGTGCACCGTCATGACTTTAAGTAATTGAAATAGTCCATGGCAGTCAGACAAACTGGTTTAATGATTGGATTTAGAGCAGGTGTTGGCCAGATGAGTGCCATATTTGGTTTGCAGACATACTGTAATGAGGTAGTTGGAGGGGAGAGCGAGTTTGCATGGGAGAACAGAGAGCCTGTTGTTGGCCCTTTGAGCTGTGAGATCTTCCAGCATCTCCCTGGGATAGGAGTGTAACATGAGGGCTGATGGCAGGTCTCCTGGTAGCTGTTGGCTCTCAGCTGGGTTTTATATACAACTGGTGATGGGGAAAATGTTCATTAAATACGATCACACACTGTCAGTGTGCCGGCGTGTGTTTTCTCTGGCTGTCGGAACTGCTCGCCCCTAGTCTCGGGCCTCACAATAAGTTTGCTGCCTGTTTTATGCCATCTTAAGCCTGAGAAAACTGGTGCCTTTTGTTGTTGAGCTGCATAAATATTTAGTTAGATAATATGTAACCATTGACAAATATGACTAGTGGAAGTGTTATTCTTTCAGCTTTAACCGGAAACCAAAACCTGTCACTAACTACAACTAACCAGTAGTTTCTTGAGATGATGTTAGTTGAAAGAAAATAATCAACCTTGCATATAGCTCCATGTAACACCATATTTTTTGCCCTCTACATTAACATTAATGTAGCTCAGCTGTCAAGCTGTGCTGAGATGATTTAAATCTAAACTGGCCCTGTGCATTGTGTCTATCTATCAGTAACATAAGTCTTAAGTGTGTTGATTCCTTAACTCCCCCACTATGCTTTTAGGTCAACATTAAGCTCTCTATTGGCCATGGCAGGGGTGTAGACATGTAATTTGGGAGAGGGAGGGCTGAAGTGGGCTGAAAGACATTCTTCTTAAACTCCAGCTCTTTAAGGGAGCTATATTTTAGCCCTCCTCCCAACCTCCCGCTCTGGCTTAGCTCGGAGTGTAGTTTATTCCTTTCAGTTTGCCCACTCCATTGAAAAGCCCATTTGGGGCTTGTTCTCGCTGCCTTAGAAG
Source organism: Mastacembelus armatus (assembly GCF_900324485.2). Lineage (NCBI taxonomy): Eukaryota > Metazoa > Chordata > Actinopteri > Synbranchiformes > Mastacembelidae > Mastacembelus > Mastacembelus armatus. The sequence continues at coordinate 10,195,321 of NC_046635.1, read as the reverse complement.
GATGACAACACAGCCTCCTGTGCATTTGGAGAAAATATGCTTTCACTTCTGTGCACTGTTTAAAAGCATTTCTGCTCTGATTGTGTGATGTTGTTGGGTTACTGCTTGCATCAGTTTCTAATCCAAGACATTTCTGAAATAAACTGTATAGATGTTTTAACTTATGAATTATATACATATTTTGCTGTTGACATGTTATTTTGCTCAACACTGTTAGCATGTGGCTACATTAATGTATAGACATTTGTATTTATATAACACAGAACAAGTGCTATCAGCAACAGTTAAGACGATAGAGAAATACTGTGAACAGCGCCCTTCATGTCTGTTTGACTGTTGTAGTCAGTTTGTTTGCATGTTTGTTTTAAAATTGAAGATGTTTAGGAAGTGCTGTTGATTCAAGTTGGCAGTTTGAGTGCCATGTCCCCCCTGCCCCCCAGCTGGGGCCACTTTGCATGACCCCCAGCCTCTAAACTGCTAAAGAGAATTGACTTCAGCCACACCATGGGAATCAATTAGCATCAGCTGTTTGGGCCTCTGCTTGATGGGCGCAAGCAGCGATTGGGCCAAGCAGAATGGGGGGATTCAAAAACCTGACCCCTTTTATTGGGTTCAGTGCCTTACCACTGTGATACCGTAGTGTTTTCCTATGTCATCAAGTAGGCAAAGACTGGGGACTTGAATAGAGGTGAAAGGTCTTTTACACCTCTTTGGGGCCATCAATTCGAGCACTCTATAGAACTGTTTGCATTTGAAAGGCTTCAAGGTTTTTTTTTTCTTTTTCACTCTCACTCTCTCTCTTCTCTCACTGCTTCCCTCTGTCAAATAAAAGCTGTTAGAGGACAATGAAATGATGGCTCCTCATGGTCTTTCAGAATAAACAATAGGCTTCAAAAAATGAACTGCTCTTGAGAGAATTACATTTTCTTTCTTTAGAGGAAAATCTAACAATTTGCTGAGCCACACATAATGGCTCCACGTTAAAGCTTTTGTGTGTCGAGCTTTTGGAGGTAGTGGTTTTCTCTATTTACAGACAGCTTAAAGGCTACAGCTGAAGCACATTTTGGGTTTAATTGATTTATTCTTGTGTGAGATTCAGTTTTCATGTCAAGTTCTTAAGACCATCAGACAGATGCAGTAATTTCCAAATTAATTACAGGCACCACTCTGAATGGGAGGAACCAAAGAAAAACGGTGCATTGCACCCTTTAATCAAGGCTTTACACTTTGGTGAAATAAGAGGGAAATACTCTCTTTGATTTGCTTCTGTGTTTGCTTTTAAAAGAGGTGAGGGTGCTTGTGGTGGAATTAAAAATTCCTCCCTGATGCACAGCCATGTGTAGGATTAGACTAAAGCAGATGTAGATTTGGTGCACTCTTGTCTGTAGGTCCATTACGTCAATTTCAAAAGCATTTTAATGCTGTGGTTTTGTGGTCTTGTTGTGTCTCTTCATATTAATTTACAGCTTTCATGTCTATGTCCTGAATTGCATCTAAACTAAGTGAAAAATGGACTTTGATGGATGCATCAGCAGGCTGATTTAAGCTAATTTCAGGTAAATTGGTACTGACATTTATGACAGCTGAAAATCAACAAGACAATGTAATGAAAACCCAAACATAAATGCTTGAGCTGTTTTATTACCACTGTTGCTATTGCATAGATTGTCAACTAGAGTGCACTGCCACTATTGGCACCTCCAACAGTGGCAGTGCACTGTGGTTGCCATGGCCAATAGAGAGCTTAATGTTGACCTTAAAGCAAAGTGGGAGAGTTAAGGAATTAACACACTTAAGACTTGTCACTGATAGATAGAATAGTTCTCTGAATGCATCACAGTTTAGCTGATTGCTGCACATCAGTCGGCGTTTGATCTGTGTCTTTATGGTACCACAGAAAAAACAAAACCTTCTGACGGACTGAATCAATATGAACCAGTTGTGTTTAAAGTTTCAAAGCATTTGACACCATCAAAAATGGCGACATCTGCTGACCAAATCCTTGATACTGCATTTGAATGAGTGAAATAACTCTGAGACATGAATGAAAGTTAGTCAGAATACAACAAACCATTAACTAATGATGCAACTGATTTTACAGACATGTAAAATATGAAGCTAGCCGTTAGTGTATGGTAACGAGACGTACTGCTATAGACAGATTCTCATTTTGCCTAAATAGCATAATGGTAAAAACTTACTGGCCGCAAAATAAGACTGTGTTATTTTCTAGAAAACAGGTTTGGAAAAGCGGGGGCTGTACTGTACTGTATACTTGAGGTTGATACAAGATGTCAGATACTGTTTTTGAATAACATGTTTTTCTGCCAACAGTGTTACGTTATGGGTTGTTTGTTTCCATGTCCATTTGGAGGGAGTCTTTCAGAGTCAGTCAGCCTCTGAATTGTTTTGTTAGGCCAGTTTAACCAGTGGAAATTTCTGAAGGCTGGTGAAACATGTTTGCCACATGACAAGCAAGTTCATAGCATTATATGTATTTACTTCAGAAATGAACCGAGGAATTTCTTTTGGGGTGCCTAATCATGTATTAATAAGCATGATATGCTCTTTTGTGCTACTTTTAATGGGTATTTACCTCTCAGACGTTACCTCACACTTTGAAAAAAACATTCACATGATACCATGCAAAAGAAAAAATAGTGTGATTGGCTGAGAAATCTTAAAACTGAAGTTTTATGTGAAGGGTTCCCTTTTGTGTACTTTTTCTACAACCGGGTCCAGATATAAACAGCACTGTTATTGCTATATCACCTTGTGATATGATAAACTGTATGAAGATTTCATCATTCTTGTAATCTTGTTGCCATGCAAGTAAAGTGGTTAAAACTGTCAACGGGTTGATAATTTGATCTGAATCAGTTTATAACTTTGATGTGAGCAGTTAACTGAGTGCTCTTAAGGATGTTTATACATTTCAAGTATGTATGACCTGTTTGAATACACTTGACAAGCAGTTAAGTTGATGTATTTATGGTGTAAGTCAAGATTGTGTGCAGCCACAGGGTCTGCATTTTAAGTTGTCCCTTATGGACATGAGTCTATTTTGGTTATGTTAAGTTTGTTCTTGGTACAAATAAACTTTTAAAGTAATAACCTTAATCTTGCACTTGTCTACTAGTGAGCTGCAGTGTTGGGTCTTACTATGACGGCGATCAGGGAAGGTGCGTGTTATGTCCGGCTGGAACGTATCAGGATGAGGAGGGACAGATTTCCTGTGAGGCCTGTCCTGGACCTGAAGGAAAACAGGTCTCCAGGGTGGTCGGAGCTCAAAACATGTCCCAGTGTGGAGGTAAGATGGTTCAACTAAGCAAAGCAATGACTTGTTGTAGACATTAATATACTGTCACAACCATTTCGATTTTTACAGTATAAATGAACTAGTTTATCTTTAAAACAGACTCTGCAAATCTTCTTTGTTATTCATAGTATAATTCAGTGTTCTCAAAACATACAGTGCATTTCTCAGAACTGTTTCATTAAAGAGCAGAGAAATGTTTTCTTTCATAGTTTGATATATTTCAAAAAATAGTTTTTAGTCAAGCGGCAATATAATATAGAATATGGAACAAATAAGCAAAGAGCAGGAAAGGCAATGAAGGCACACAAAATGTAACTGTTTTGTGAAAATATACCCCACAGGAAGCGATGGTGCCTCGATAAGGATCTCCAACTGGCAGATGTTCTGCTTTGTGTAAAGCCAAAGAAGCTTGAGCTTAGATGTTGAAGATGTATTTGAATTCAAAAGGTGAACTTGGCCTCTTACAGTCCTGAATAAAAGCTGAAGGAGCCATCATGTTTTGGTCTCATCCTGTGCTGTTATCACAGTCACTTTGGGGCTGAATCCCAGATCCCATCTCCTCTGACAGACTAAACAAGGAGTGCTACCAGCATACTCTTGGCACTGGCACCTATTTGAGAGGTGGTGCAGATTCTGTCATTCCTTTAACATTTGCTTAAGCTTTGCTATAGGCTCTTATATTAATGGAAGAGGAGAGGATTTTCTCTTATATTTTACATCCAAGTAAAAAAAAAAAAAACTCTGAAATTTAACAAATTAATGTGGAGCAATTCTTAGAAAACTTTGAAAGAGAGAAAACAGTGGCCCAAAACATGGTACTCTAAACATTTAAAACTGCGACTCAACCCAAGTCTTGTTTGTGTCCAGGTCAATGTTCTCCAGGTCAGTACTCCCATGATGGCTTGGTCCCCTGTCTGCCCTGTCCACTGGGAACGTATCAGCCAGAGGTGGGCCGCACTTTCTGTTTCCCTTGTGGTGGAAATCTGGTCACCAAGCGCAGTGGTGCTGTTACCTTCCAGGAGTGTGAGACAAAAGGTGTGAACGTTATTGTTGCATAAATGGAAATTTCAAACGTTTCGCTTGGGGCTGGGAAAGTTTATGAAGAGCTGTCAAACTTGTTAGATGAAGTGAAACATCTGGGATTGTTGACTGAAAGTGTCACCACAGCAAAGACTGTGCAGTTCATTTGTGTTGACTGGAACTCTACTGCCCCCTGTAGCTGCTGCATTTTCTCTACATTTACGATCGAGACAATACACAAAAAGTATTGGAAAAGTTCTGGCATTACCTTAAAGACGGTGTATTTTTATGTATACTCTAAATTGGTTTGATAAAGTTTTATTTTTAAAAATATGACAGATGATTTTCCCATGTAATCTTTCAGCTGATCTAAAATCAATATATATACATATTAGAAATGGAAACATTTAACCCAATTGAAAGCAGTATGTCATCTAACAGTATTGTATCACTCTCATTGGCTCCTGCAGTCCAGTGCTCTCCAGGACATTATTACAACACCAGCACACATCGCTGCATGCGCTGTCCCATGGGCACATTTCAAGCGGAGTTTGGCCAGAACTACTGTGTCGCCTGCCCTGGAAACACCACCACTGACTTTGATGGCTCAACTAACATCATGCAGTGCAAAAGTATGTCGGTCCACAGTAATGCCTCTGCAATATGTACATAGAGAAACTGAAATACAGCAGCAATCTGGAATTTAGTTCTAGGTAATTCACTTTGCTACACCGAGAACATAAAACCTATTCGACACATCTGTCTCACTTTACAGACCGGCAATGTGGAGGAGAGCTGGGAGATTTTACCGGCTACATCGAGTCCCCCAACTACCCAGGGAACTATCCAGCCAATATTGAATGTACTTGGACCATCAACCCACCACCTAAACGCAGGATCCTTATTGTTGTCCCAGAAATCTACCTGCCTATTGAGGACGAGTGTGGAGACTACTTAGTAATGAGAAAAAACTGTGAGTTTTAACTGTTTGTGTTTGTGTGAGTGTATTAACTACCAAAAACAACATTATTAACCATGATTTCAGACTTATTTTTGTTGGTTATTTTTAGGTTGGGGTAAGGTTTGGATTGGGAGTGTAGTGTTTAGATTATATTAAGCTTGTGCCTTTCTAAGTTAGCAAAATATATGGGCACAGTCCGTATCGTATGTGCCAAGCCGTATTACTGTAATTTCACATCAGTGTGGCCAAAATTGTATAAAATGCCTTTGGCTGATGTCAGTGTTACAAAGGAAAACTAACATAATGTGTCATTATATTATTTATCTTACTGTGATTACATCAGGGGACTAGCATTATTGTTGTAATTTAATTATAGACAGTATCCTCTTGTTTTGTAGGTACAGGGCAGCCAAATAGTTAGGTAAAAAAAAATCTCTATGTAGTTGGACACCAGACAGGAGAATGGTCATAAACTCACTTGGTCTCTATAAAAATTTCTGACCTAGTTTGACTAAAAGATGAAACCTAGACGAAGGTTATCCTCACTCCAAAAGTGAACAGTAGTGTTTTCTTCCTGAATGATATCAAACAATAATCAATATCACAGATATCACACAAAGCAATTAACTGAATAGTTTTCATTTCAAATTCAGTAAAGCCCACTGCTACACTGAAGCCAGATAGCGGAACTAACACAGTTCCAGGGATCAGCACACTTCCAGGCCAAAGTTAGTCAGGAACATCTGGTAGATTCAGCCAGTTCATGAAATAACCATTCTTAGTTATATATATAGAAACTGAGTTTATTATAAGTTCTCTCATCTTTCAATCACTCTCAGTCTTCATTGTCTTTTCCTTCATGCTGCTCTGGTTAATGTCATTTTCCCTCCCCCCAGCTCACAAGTATCTCTAATTTATCTCTTCACCTAACCTTGCTTTCCTATCAGAAAACATAGAAAAGGACACTTGTGTGTCTTAAGATTGTGCTCATGTCCTTACTTCACAGATCTTGTCCACTCTATCACAACCTACGAGACTTGCCAGACATACGAACGGCCAATTGCTTTCACCTCCCGCTCCAAGAGGCTCTGGATACAGTTCAGGTCCAACGAGGGAAACAGTGGAAAAGGCTTCCAAGTCCAATATGTGACATATGATGGTAAAAACAAATCTGATCTTTTGTCCTGCATAGGTTATGCTTGTTAGACCAATTTCATTTGATTTGTGCTGATGAGCTGTTTATGGATTTTATGCGTTTCAGAGGACTACCAGGAACTGATAGAAGACATAGTCAGAGACGGAAGATTATATGCTTCAGAGAATCACCAGGAAATTCTCAAGGTATCCATATGTTATACCTCTTGTATAAATGTTTAACAAAGTATGTGCTGTGTATTATAACGTTGTGTAATTAGTAATGAGAGATGTGGTCTAGTATAAAAATACTGATATAAAATGTGGCACCACTGTATCATACTTGTCATTCTGTATTTATATTAAGTCATTATAAAGGAAGGCAATACAGTAGAAAATAAATACTTCCTTTCACTATTTTGTTTGTCTATCACTTAATCTGTACTTGGATCCAGTGAGACTGGAGTACCCTCTTTGGTTGTATTTCTTTCCATTAATGCAGTGCATTTTCTCTACAGGACAAGAAGCTCATGAAGGCGTTGTTCGATGTTCTGGCACACCCACAGAACTTCTTCAACTATACAGCACAAGAATCACGAGAAATGTTCCCTAAATCCTTCATCCGCTTCTTGCGTTCCAAAGTCCTGAGATTTCTTCGCCCTTAAGGGGCAAAAGCCACCAGTTTCTCATCATAAGCTTGTCTTAGATACCGGGTGAGGTATCTGATTTTTTTTTCCACCGACCCCTTTAAGAGTATTCTGTAGTTATCTGTTTTCACATGGAGTGATACTAAAGTGTATAAAACTGATCTAGTTTTAACATAGACTACTTTCACAGGTAGAGATGAACTGTTGACAGAAATACTGCTTAATGTCAGAAACAAATACAGAGAAAGCACAAACATTAGCACTACTGGTAAAGTAGCAGCACCACAAAAGCAATTATTCTGATGAATGTTTGTATATGATGTAAAAAGTTTTAGGTGAAATGCTAATGTATTGTAGCAGCTACGAACATTTCGACAGTATCACATCGCTGCAATTGCTGCTGGCCCAGAGTGTCCGAATGAGTGGTACCGTTCTGAAAAACCTTTTCATTTTACAAAACATTCACAGTGGCCTTTAAGCTTTCATGACACATCCTACTGGTACATCAGTATGCATCAATACATTTTATATTGTGAACCAAAGACAATTGTTCGGTTTTCAGACACTCATCGGAAAATTGGGAGTGATATAAGGCCAGAGTACATGAAAAGAAATTAAAAGTCCTGTAAAATAGAACTGAGCAGTTCACCTGTTTTACATAATACATGTATGTATATTTTTTATGGTCTTGTACATCAAATATGCTGTAAATAAAGATAGGAGACTTAATTTGTGTGTGTGTGTTTTTTTTATTCTACTGCCTGGATTTAAACATAATTTCCAGTTTATGTGATCTGGAATATAAGCAAACATTTAATACTCAGTGTTTTTGTCTTCTGTATATTTATTTGTTTTATGACAGTGACAGAATAAGTATTCAGGAGCTTTACTTGCTCCAGTAATAGTTTATTCTACAACAAAGCCTCATCGTCTTGGAAGTTCTACATACTATATGTTTTTTATGCACAAATCCGAATTTGTAAAGTAACAATAATTAGTTAAATAAATATAATAAGTAAACAAGAGTAGTACTGTGTCATGTAAAGAAAATACTCCATTAGAGTACAAGTTCCTCAAAATTGTATAAGGTGGTGGAGTAAATATGCGTAGGCCTATTTAATTTGCACCGGTGCTTATGTATAAACACGACTATCTATATATTTTGTATCTGTCTTCATGTCTAATGCGCTGCTCCCCACCTCTATATTGCTATTCGTCTACTTGCTGCGCCACGGACCATAGTTTGATTCGATGTAAATTCCAGTTTACATCCATGGCGTACCAATGGGTGCACTCGTTTTAATCTACAGCTGCTCCCCCGGACACCAGGAAGGGCGGAGTGTTGTTCTGCTTGAGTGGGTTTTGAAACGTTTTCTCCGAATTAATCCAAAGTAACCGATTTCATTGTTAGATAATAGATGTTTATCTGCAAACCAGATTAAAATGAAAGACCAGCTGGCCGTTTCTACGCAGTGTGATCCAACAATTCACCGCCAACCGGGACTTCACATACTTATTACCGGAACATAAACCGCCCTCTCCGGAAATTGTGGCTGTTTGTTAGCCTGGATTAGCTCGATGGCTAGCGTCTCCAGCTGTTAGCGTGAACTTCACTCTGATGGTCTGGTTTATGGAAACAGTGGAACAGCTGGTAGTTGGAAATTAAATATTTGTGACAGACTGTAAAAATGAAGACCACGTTTCTCGTCGAGGCTTTCTCTGTGGCTTGTTTTGTGCTGTCAAGTCATGTGACGGCGAAGGTAAGCTAACGTAAGCTAGGCTAGGCTAGGCTAGGCTAGCGGCAGCAATAGAGAAAAATAAATCCTGCTAAAATATTTAAATGCCTCTGGAAGCTTGCCAGCTAATGTAAGTTATGATAACTCTTGATACGAGACCTTCCTGTGACCGACAGAAACAACGCAGGTGTTGCTAGCGTTGAGCTGTCCACAGAAAGCAACATTAAAACCTAAAAAACAAAGTCAGGGTCGATTAAAAACCTGTTGTATGACTAAGACCGTCTTGGCTGTAGCTCAGTGAACTTCGCTAAATGTGTTACTGTGTAAATCATCTACCAGTGTACTGTACAGGGATTTGAGTATTGACTTAATAAAAGTGTTAGGTATTAAACAAACATGTATTTTTGCTTTAGCCAATTTGCTAATTTCACAATCTGTTTGTCATTCAAAATCATTTAATGTAACACACTTAACACCGTTAAAAGTAGTACTCCAGATACTACTACTACCACTATTCATAATAATAATCAGATTTACACACATTTTAGAACATGAAGTCACTAAAGTGCTTTGCAGGACTTAAAATAAGTGAACCCAGAAAACGAATGGGAGGACTGTAATTTAGCAAAATACATCAAAATGTGAACCATATAAAATGTGTAAGCCATATTAAATTATGTGTGTGACGTAACTGTTGTGTATGCGTGTGTTATAAGCTAAATATATGTATGTTTACAGTTATGGGTGCAGGAGGAGAAGGTGTGTGTGTGTGTGTGTGTGTTGGGGGGGAAGCAAGATATGAACAAACATGTTTGTTGCCTGTTTTGTTACAGAATTCTGAAGACATTCGGTGTAAATGCATCTGTCCACCATACAGAGATATTGAAGGGCAAATCTACAAGCAAAATGTGTCTCTCAAAGACTGGTAAGTTTTATGTCACTGCATTTCTCTAATGGAGCTTCCTGTTTCCTGCTTACAGATAACTTGTTCATGCGATTTTTTTTTTTTATTTTTTTATTTTCAGTAACTGCCTCCATGTAGTTGAACCCATGCCAGTGGATGGCAAAGATGTGGAGGCGTACTGTTTACGCTGTGAGTGTAAATATGAAGAGAGGAGCTCGGGAACTATTAAGGTAAGTTGACAATGAAGTGTGTGTGTGTGTGTGTTCATAAATGAAGAATTGTTTATTTTTGCTCGTGTTGTCACTTACTACTAGGGCTGCACCCAAAGGTCCATAATAATTTTTTTGATCATTAATCGTTTGCTCTGTAAAATGCCATAACAGTAATTTTGAAAAAAAAAAAGTGATGAATAACTACCATAAATTTCATCAAATTGATATCATTAAAATATTTGTTTTATCAAATAACAATTAAAAATGTTTATGATTATAAAAGAATCAAGAAACAAGCAATCTGCCCTCACATCTGATTTTATAACTTGAATGATTCTTAATATTGTTAGACTAAAGTAGTTGTTGATTAATTGATATTCTAGCCACTAATTATACACATGTGGAAGGACACCAAACTAATCAGTACTCTGTCCATGTCTTCAGGTTACCATCATAATATACCTCTCCATTTTGGGCCTACTGCTGCTCTACATGGTCTACCTGACTCTCCTGGAGCCCATGTTGAAGAGGCGTTTGTTTGGACACTCACAGCTTATACAGAGTGATGATGAAGTTGGGGTATGTGTTTCTTTGAATATTGCAGCATTACAGTTCATAGTCAGAAAGTACAGTAATGTTTTATATTTAAGGTGAATTATGGTATTGCCTCATTTTCCACACAGAAAATGAGTGACTCTGAACTCTCTGTCACATCTTTTTTTATGTCTCTGTAAATAAACTGCCTTTGCATAAATCATCACTTGGAATTTGCCCCATGTAGGTAAAATTTAACAAAGTTATGAGTCTCTGCAATAATTTTTAAACTCTTTTGTGTGGGAAACCATTGAATACATGGAAATGTCCAAGTTACAAATTAAATGCTACATGAAATACAGCACAAATATTTTCAGATTTAATTAAAATAAACATGGTAATGTCCAAATTGAAAACCATTTATATTGGGAACTTTTATGTAGAGTTGCAGCATCTGGTCCCATCTAAATAGTCTCTTCAAGCACGATTGTATGATAAGATCTATTAAAACACAGGAGGAGATGATTCCTGGTTTTAAAAAATGCTTTCTCACTCTATCCGATCTTTATACGTGGGAGGACTCACTGAAGAATCCATTAGTAACCACAGTCTCCAGCAAAAGACTGCCACAGCAATGCACATAGCTTTAACATTTTTCTGACAAAACATTTTTATATGCTTTTGACACTTAATATCTTTCCAAACAAACTAAGATAAATGAGATAAATTTTTGTCCATAAAGAGACTTAAAGACATTAGGTTAATGTAGGTGTACTTCTGCCAAAAACCAGGTTATCAGCAGAACCGCAGGCACGACACAGACCTCGGACAGGAAAAGAATGTCTTTAGTGCAGTGGGATGAGATCAGTAACTCTAGATACATGTAGCTGTAGCAGTCACCTTGAAGTAAACTTTCCAGGGAAAATTGACTATTGAAATTTCTACTGTGTGCGTTTCCATAACGAAGTAGTTTGTTTTCAGCAAAGATAAATCATGAATTTTGAATATGCCAGTGCGGGTTCATTTGTATGTGAGTAGGAAAGGAAACTAATTATTGATCAGCTTAAAAGAAACAGTGCAACCCTTCTCTGATTTTTTTTTTTTTTTTTTTTTTTTTTTTAAATCTAATTCTCAACTAATTTCTGACAAAAAAGCACTGTTGAAATATTGTGCATTCAAAGAGCAAAAAACCTATTTGGTCCCCTTCTGTATAACATGGTGTTGATATATGTACAAGTATGCTTATATGTTATGCACTTTGCCTTAGTTTAGATGTAGTGTTGCTGCTTTACTGAGCGTTCTGTGACTTCCATGGCCAAGTTCAAGAAAGAGGAAGTGTTACATTAGTTTACAAAACCTTCTGCCATATCAAAATGTGACTAAGCAGATCGCACTAAAGTTTCCCATGCATTAGCATGGTAGTGTTCTCCTAAATATGCTGTTACTGGTAATGTTGTTCCCTGTTTCTGGCATAGCAAGAGAATAACAACATTATGTAATTTATCTGAAATCATTTACTCAAAATATTTTTAGCACAACCCAACTCTCATATTTTAACAGAGAAATTTGTAAGCAAAACCAATTAAACAGGAAGTACTTCTCCTACATTAATTATAGAGGAAATGGTGGCTTTGTAGTGTTTAGTTGATCTTTGATACCGAGAGGCTGCTCAACTGATAATTCTCACACAAGTGCTTTATTTATGTAACGCTGTTCAAAATCAGGTTGCAAAAAGATAGAAAATGAAAGTTAAGAATATGAGCAAAATGAAGTTTAAATGCAGTTAAATCACTATGAGACACATACTAAAGAACAGTGTAAGAAGATGTAGATGTAAGAATTTAAAGATGAATATTAAAATCCTCTTTGAAACATACAGACAACCATTTATAAAAATGCTAAATTGGGATTATTTTCATTTTCCTTTTAGATTATGTAAGGAGGTTTACAAAATTTCACATGATAAAATTATCGACTTTTATTATTGACTTTAACTATTATTGATTTTTTTTTAAAAATTATTTTGTTCTATGTTTTTAGGACCAGCAGCCTTTTGCCAATGCTCACAACGTTCTGTCCCGTTCGCACTCTCGACCGAACGTGTTGAACAAAGTGGAGCATGCACAGCAGCGCTGGAGGAGGCAGGTCCAGGAACAGAGGAAGTCTGTGTTCGATCGCCATGTTGTTCTGAGTTAAACTGCGCTGTAAGCAAAATTTACTGGTGGAGCAAAAAGAAAAAAACAAACAAAAAAAAATCCACTGTGACAGAGCCCTCAGTTGATATCACTTCTTTTTTCTCATTTGTGGTTTGTACCTCATGAGGTGTGACACTTCCTGGAAGAACAGGGTGAAGAAGTCCCTGGCAGATAAATAATCAAAGTTGGGAACTCTTATTTAGTCTGCAGGCAGCACAAGAGCTTACAGTGAATTCATTTTGGTACATACAGTCTTCAATGGACAGTCCAGAAGCACAGAAGCAAAATTTTCTCTCTGCCTGCTGTCTAGTTTGCAGAAGAAACAAGTCAACAGACAAAATATAGTGAAATGTCAGGAAAAAAAAAAATCTTTCCACTGAATATTTTATTTATAATGCTCTAATTCTGCCAGGCCTCAACACTGAGCTGTCTTATAATTTCAAGAGTCTAACTTGCTTTCAGAGTAAAACATCCAGATGTTGGTTGGTGCCACTTGTCATGGCTGGGTAACTAAACCAACCTTCTATAGTAAATGATCTGTTGCCATATAGCTGGTGGATACTTTCTGCCCCAAAACTAAATGACTTGGGTGTGCTGCTCTCACTACAAGGGAAAGAAGTTAGTGTAAAATACAGATCTTTCATTCTTCTTTGGAAATGCATGTTTTATAACAAACCATTTATAAATGTGTTTTCAATGATTAATTTTTACCATAATGTTTAATGTCCGATAAACCAATGTTATATCTATCATTTAAGCAGTTTTGATGAATCTCGTTGCAAAAATCTATTTGATTTCTCTGTTATTTCTTAGTAAACATAGCTGTGCTATTGATCCTCATCTGTTGAAATCATTGCCCTCTTTAACTGCCTAAACAAATATACAAATATTATGTATAGTCTTTTAATTTGGTGCTTCTTTGTGGTTGGTTTAACACCAGTTCCATGATCAAAGTCCCTGTTGTTTAACAGGCAGCACTGCTATAGTGGTGTTATTCTCAGCTTAGAGAAGTTTATGTTGTAAATATGTGGGCTGTGTACACAGGCAGGCCAGATAAAGCTAAAGAATAAAGAAACAGTGCTGGGAGACCTATGAAAGTGTTCTTAACTATTGCATATGTGATACCTTTACCTTTGAAATAAATTCACCTAATATTTGTGATTCTTCCACTTTGTCGATTTGTCTTTGGTCCTTGACTAAGATGCATAACAAACTGATTTTCTTTCAATAGCAGGAAATACTGAAAGAACCACATTTCCCTAACTCATTTTGTAGGAATCAACCAGTGTGTTTTTTTTTTTTTACACTCGAGGACAACCCAGAGTAGATTCTGCTTTATGTTTGGGATTTAAAGACAGCATTGATAATTTAACACTGGATTTTGACACAGAGCTCTTGTATAAGTCAGGGCCTGAAGACATGATAAAATGCAGGTACCAACTTACAGACCTCATTGTTACGGTGTTTGTTGTACATTTTGCCAAGCATAGTTTGTAACCAATGAAATGACCACAACATGCCTGTCACTCACACAAACCTTTTCTTACTAAATTCCTGGTGCCTGGAATTTTTGAAGGGCTTGGCACTGTTGCCTCACAGCAACAAGGTTCCAGGTTTGAATCCCCTTGGCCCCTGCAGCCTTTCTGTCTGGAGATTGCATGTTCTCCCAGTGTGTGAATGTCAGTGTGACTGTCTCAGTGATACACTGGTGGTGATCTGGATAGGTAAGCGGTTGGTCATTGATAAATGAATTACCAATATATTCACTAGTTTTTCCCTTGGGCATATTGGGTGAAATGACTTGTAGTCTATGCTTTTGTATGAGAATAAATCACTATTATTTCTGTTAACTCTCATGTGAAATGTTTCTTTGAAGAATGTAACACTCACAACTCAATGGAGTTCTAGGCTTGACTGACCAATTTCCTACAAAAACTGCAGTTTACAGTACATCAGCTTTTTTGGGGGGGGGTAAGAAGTTCTTCCATAACCATCGCGAGCTGGTTATAGCACATAGTCTTGGGTTAGAAAGGTCTGCAAACCACAGGGAAATGGACAGTTAAACCAATTAAAGTCATTAAACTCCAAACTGTGACTCCATTAATTAGCAGGCTGTCTGCAAATGTTAGATGAACCCAAACTGATTTCCATACAGCTGCGTCATCGTTTCCTGTGCAGTCCACTTTTCCCTTTTCCCCCCTCACTGCATGCAGCTATATGAGGAGAAAAAAAACACAGCCAGTCTTCAGGCTGCACAGGCAGAAGCGACACAGGCTCCGCTCAACAATGGATCACTGACCAAACACTGCTGCAACACAGACAGACAGGTAGGAGTTTTCCTTCAGCTCATCACATGCTGTGGCCTATATCTCCAACTTTAACGACTTTTAAACTATCATGTAGTACTTGGAGCATCTTTAGATGGTGATCATGAGAAAAGTGCCCGTTGTGTTATGTAACTGCATTGTTGACGTGATCAACATGACTGAGCTTAAAGCTATTCAGAGGTGCTGACTTTGATCGGTGTTTGTTGGTTTAATCCGCTGTTTGATGGTAAATAGAGCAAAGTTCTTCACAGTTTTAATGCTGCAATTGTACGGGTTTGCCTACAGGGGGCGCTCCAGTCTTTGGATTTTCATCCATCCTACATTATCCTGGTGTTTTGCGTTGCTCCTACACTCACCTGTTTACTTTCTCCTTCAAGTTGCAACAAGTTTAATTCCAGTTGTTTTTCTTTTTCTTTTAAAAAAATATCTTTCTGAGACATTTTGCCAACTCTCTCTCTCTCTCTCTCACACACACACGCAAACCAGCCATTACTGTTGCCTTCAAGGTTTTTGAGCCAGTAGGCTGATGTTGTGGCTGCTGTGTGGTGAAAAGCTAAAATGTCACGAGATAAATAAACGACCTTGCGCCAGACGTCGCTCCTTGCTGCCCTACAGGCACCGCGTGTTGTAAAACTGCAGCTGCATCTATTCAAAGCATTTCAACCCTGAAACAGTAACATGGTGTTGCTTGTGTTTGAAAGCACAATGACACCTTTGTGGTTTTCCAGATAAAACTTTCCAGATTAAATTATTCGTCCAAAGAGAAAGTGACACGCGATTCTGCCCTTTTATTGATATTATTGTCTTTGTATTACTCACTGAATTGGTGCATGATATGATTCACACTAACAAAAACATTAGTTCTCCATCCTTGCCAAGGTAAGATAGTGTTTGAATGCTTTCCTATTTTTAAGTGATGGCAGAGGGATGGATTTGGAAGGAGTCTGCATGAAAAAAAGAGAAAAAAGAAAATAAGGTCAGAAATTTGCCTGGGGCAAATACGAGCAAACAAACAGCTTACATTTCTGGTTATTCTCCCTGAGCAGCAATGGAACAGCTACAGTAACCTTTTGCTCTCCAAGCACCTCCTGCACTTAAAAACACTTAAAGTCTTATATTGCCTCGGTCTTGTCAGGTACTCTGGAGAAGGCACTTCCAGCTTATTTTCTTCATATTTTAAAAAGAAGAGGATGTCTTTGCCAGATGAGTTGTGTCTGCCCCGTCCCTGCTGTCAGCCATGAGTAGGAGTGTTGACTAGACACGTCAGCCTGACTCATCTTAGTCCTGGGGTTTAAGAGCTGCCTCAGGTCTGTTTGTGTAACATGATCTGGTGTTTATTGCAGCAAATATATTTTTATTAAAATTGGAGCAGATACTTGTGTGCTGAATTCTTCCCGTTCTCTCTTTTAAACTGGTTCAATGTTTCCATACCTCTCTTGAACCTCTCAGAACCTCAGGCATGTGCAGAAGCTGAGAAGAAACACAGACAAAGATCAGAGTTGAATTCTTGGAGTGTAGGTGGTAAAAGCCCCACAGATGCCACAGATGGCATAATCCCCATGAATTTTTTGAGGATTTGGGATTCGCAGTGGCTCTTTAACAAACACACACAAAATTTGGGGATTCTGTTTGAGAAAATAGGTACTCGTTTCCTTGTGACTGTGGCCTCAGCAGGTGTATAGGCATTAGAATGGGAAGAAAGACTTTCAGAGGTGAACGTGAAAAGGATTTACAGCATTTAACTTACTTTCAAAATAAAGTCTATTCAGTTTCTGTAGTCTGGAATCAGTGGTGGAAAGTAATTACCTCAATTGCCATACTTAAGAATGAAGTATTTCCATTTCATCATACCTTATGGTTGTACTGCACTACAATTTAGAGGCAGGTATTTTACTTTTCACGTAACTACATTTATCTGATAACTTTAGTTACTTGGTATTCTGCAGACTCTGATGCAGTATGTTAATCTAAGACTTTATCCCCAGTGGCAAAGTCAGCAGTGTATTAAGTAATTTATTATAGCTCCAATTAAAATAATGAACACTGCAATACATCAGTAATTGTAATCTAATAATATACATTATTGTGGCCTAGTCTGCATACTGATACTTTTACTTTTGGAACTTTAAAGTGTAATTTTACTTAAGCAACATTTTTAATCCAAGACTTTTACTTGTAACAGAGGCTTTTTGCACTGTGGTATTTCTACTTTTACTTGAGTAAAAGATCTGAGTACATCTTCCACTAATGCCTGCAGTCATAGAGACTCCTATCATGACTATAGGAATTTCATGTATGCATGTGAATACTTGGAGCAGATGCATGTCATGTTTTGATTTGAACTTTGTTTGGTGCTCCCACGTCATGCAAGAAGAGGATGTGGGTTTTAATGAGAAATCCAGATGGCAAACAATGAACTCCAGGAGTTTGAGCTTAAGTTACAGTCTGGTACAAAAACCAATGAAAAGAGTCAGTGGCTTTGTGTTTTGTGGGAGATGATAACACACCCCAAGAGACTGAAAGGAGTAGGTTTTCTGGACGGTGTTAATTGAAATTCTAGTAAGAAAACAAATTAATTATTTATCTTTGTTTGTGTATGTCTGGCTTCCATCTTATGTTGTGATAAATGACCAATAGATGTGCTAGATTCATTTTGTAGTGAACAGATTCATATCTTTCGATTGGTACTGACCATTTGACCAATAACCAAACTAAAGAAGTTGGCAATTCGCATGGTTTCCTCGTCTTGTTGTCTGCTGTGATTGGTATTTTTGTCCAAATGTATCCAAATAAGCATGCACAGTACATAGTCTGAAATGGTTTCCATGAGCTGACATTACAAAGATGCTCTTTGTTTTTTAAGTGTATCCTCCAGAACCACAGCAAGGAGAGAGTTTAGTGGTTTAATTTGGCTGGGAGTTATATTTGTGGTGAATATTTACATTTTTGTGGTCACCTCCAGTTTAGACTTCAGGCTCAGCTCCAAAGCAGACACTTTATGACAGAAACTCCAATATCCAATAACATGAAATGAGTAGTGGAATGTAACTACACATATTTAATAAGCTACTGTGCTTGTAAATAGTAATAGTAATAGTAACAGTAATAGTAATAGTAGTAACTTAACTCCAGTGTGAAAAGCCTTAGGAGAGGCCGGACCACGCCCAGCACTGATGCACTGTCACCTGCCAGTTTTGTGTTTTGCTGCACCTGTAACCACACCCACCAGTGATGTCACGGTGTCCTGTAGAACACCTGTACTCCTCTGCATTTAACAAACAGTACAAAGCATCTGAGCAGCATATTGCACCAACTATAACATTAAAATCATGCTTACATCTAAAAGAATCACTGAAAATAATCAAATTCTCACATTAATAATAATGTATCATTGAGTTTTGAAGTAATTCTGCTTCACAATGAGTACTTCATGCTGAAAGTATACTTTACTTAAAGTTACTTAAAACGGTGTGTAATATTTAGAGCGATCTATTAGCAGAAATGGAATAGAGTATTCATAAATATGTTGTCATTAATGTGTAATCACCAGAAACCACTAGATGCTGCTAAATCTTTCATGTTGTACACATTGCACCTTTAAGTACCAGTGGTGGTATTAACAGTGGCTAACATCACTGAAGTATAATGAAGTTCACTTATGAGGTATTTTTACTTCAGTTTAGAAATCCTGCTCTTTTAACTCCAGTACATTTAACTGACAGCTGTGGTTACATTTTACAAATTACATCATCATCTTAGAAAATATGACACATATCCAACATGAAACTGCTGTTTACCCAGTGGGTTGTTCAGTATAATAATTTAAGACTAATAGGCATTCTACTGCATAATAAGTACTTTTATTTTTAATAATATGAATATATTGTGCTGATAGTCATTCTTTTACCTAATTAGAATTTCAGACGTGTGACCTGTGGTGTAGTGTAACTATGGTACTCAAGTACCATACTTACTGTAAGTACTACTTTGAATTCTTCTATTTCATCCCTCTACCCCACTAGATAAAGTTAGATAAAGAAATAGCTCTGCATTAAAAATTTCACCTGAGTAGAAGTTAAAACATATTAGCATCACTGCATGTCTAATGGTAATATTAACATTATGTATTAGTTTCTATCCTAAATTAAAACAGACATTGATTGTTTACATTTCTTTTTGTCTGATCACCAGTCCAAAAACCTAAAGATGTTTAAGTTACTGTCATGTACAACAGAAAAACATCAAATACTCAAACTGTAGACATTTTGCATAGATAAATAGCTTTAAATAATAAAGGTTACTAAGGAACTAAATCTTCAAAGTGGTCACAGTTTTCAGATAAGTAAAAAAAACAAACAAACAAAAAAAACAAAACTACATTTTCCTCTAAAATGTACTTAAGTATACCATAACCAAAAATGGTCATGTAAAGCATCTCATATCTCATATTTGGTGGCACATCCCAAAAGAAAGACATCTTTGTGTTGCTGGGCTTCTCCCATTGACCAGTGGAGGGTTTCACCAGAACAATGTGCTGCGACGCTGGCAGCATCAGCAGCCACATGCCTGCATATTCATCCACAGTGCTCAGCCCACCGGGACAATAAACAAGGGGAGAGGGGCTGAATGCCTGCCTGAGGGGGGGAGAGGGAGGGGGCAAATCCTGCGAAAAGTGGGGGGCAAACAACCCGTTTTCATGGCAACAAGTCCTGCCTTCTACCCTGCAGCAGGCTGAGAGAGGGGAGGCAGGAGGGCTTTTTTTTTCTTCTTCTGTATTTTTTTGTTGTTGTCGGTTTTGGTTGGAAAGACATGAGTCGGAGTTTATCGAGAAGGACAGGTATTCGGCAAAACCAGCCAAAGTTTCTCAAAGTGTAGACGAAGAAACTCGCAAAGTGGATTATAATCTGGAAATGTCAGCAGCAGCAGCAGCAGCAGCCATGGATGTGAGGAGAAAGTCGGAGGTAAAAACCGCCTGGTTTTTGAACCGCTATTGACGAGCTGCAGCAGGAAGGTCAAACTTTTAGCTGGCGACAGCAAGGGCTAAAAAAAAAAAATCCCAAAAAACAAAAACAAACAAAACAAAACAAAACATCTGTGTGAAGGTGTTGTTAAAGAGAAGTTGCAAGGTGCGTTTAAATGTAGTCCTAATCTCAACGTGACCATATTTGGTCATCGACGTGTTAAACGGTGAAGTGCAGAAAGTAGCTAAAAACACCAGACAGCTTTTTTTTTTTTTTTCAGCTGATCCTCTGAATGAAGAAAAATAGAAAAATGTCCCAGCGGATAGAGGCAGTAACTTTGTGGGCTGTAATTAGACCCAGTTATTGTCGCTAAAACATGCAAAAAGTCAAACAGCAGATAAGTAGGAACAGCCAGAGGACGACTCTGTCCTGAGCTCACTGTTTACGTTTCCTGTTGTAGTCTGGATTTTTTTTTTTTTGTCCTCGGAGATTAAAAACCCACATGAAACAAAATGAGTAAACCTTTAGTGTGTGTTGTGTATTGTTACTAATACTCAAATGTTTGTACTAGTTTTATACAAAGCTATACACATGCAGCTGTGTTTGTCAGTGTAAGACTACTACCACTATAAAATACATAACAACTGAAGGCCAGGATTAAAATGTTATTTAGGATTTTTAAATGTTAGAATAAACAGTAAATGTAGTTACAATACTAATTGCCATTTGATTGTTATTGTAGGCTATACATTATAATGGGGTGGATGTCATTTTTTAATTTTATATAGGAATGAAACCAGTGTTTTCCTTAAGGATCGTCTGATAATTTTCTCAATTCATTCAGAGGCTGTATAAAAATTTATCGAGAACTATCTATCAAAACGCATCAGATCATTAAAATAATAGCACATTCACACCTTTGCGAAGGCACTTTGTAGTTTAAATGTGGGAAGCTTTGTTTTCTATGAGTTTTCTTAACAGATTACAGTTTAAGTCCCTATGGTCTTATCTTACTCAGTATAGTGCACCCCTATGGCAGCGTCTGGTTTTCTTTAGCTCATTCTTTTAAAACGCTCCATTGTGCAGATCAAACAATGACCTTCCCCTGTCACTGGACGAGACTGTCAACACAAAGTTATCGAGGAAGTTCTTCTCTGTTGTGCATTCATCTTAACAGGAGTGAACCTCACTAGGCATTTTTAAAGGCACAGATGAAAGATCACCATAAAAACTCAATCTATTCTTCCAGAGAGTTTTGGTGTGATTTACTGAGTGTTTCTGTGCTGATACTGTTGGCTATAGTGCAGCACTGACGGATCAGAGTTGTTCAACATCTTGCTGAAGGGAATCTCAGGCACAGGTCTTTCAGACTAGGGAAAGTATTTCTGTATCATATGGTTTTGAGAGAGCTCCCAGAGGGATCTTATTCAGTGTTGTTCAGATCACAAGACCATCTTATCCTTAAGTTTACCCCTAAGCTCTACTAAAGATATCAAGCACTGACAAAATGCTTACTCTGATACCGAGAAAATCTGTTTTCACATTTCTTTTTCTGATGGAAGTATTTGAGCTAAGGTTTATGCTGGAACCTTTTAAGATAATGTGAAATTGTGAGGATTTTCAGTTCAGTCCACTTAAACAATATAATACCAGGCTCTACTGTAGCATGTTTCAGCTCATGTTTGGTTTTACATTCAAAGTGTTTAAAACCACATATCTGATTGCACACCTTGACATCTGTATCAGCTCAACATTCTGAGATGAGCAGGTAGATTAGAGAATACCACAGACAGTGACTATAACTATGACAATACATGCATCATCCCAGAACTACTGAACTGCTGGAAGACAGTTTTTATGTTGAAATGAATGGAGTTGTGTTTTTGGTTTGTTGGTTTCCAGCCCTGCATTGTAATTCTGAAATGTCCAAAAACATCAGTTATTTTGATTATTCTCCAGTCTTCTGAAATACATGTTTAATTTTGGCAATGTGAATATGAGAACCACTCCATAAACTTGCCCTGCCATCTACTAATACAAGCAGCTGTTGAACACTCGTAAGGTGCAATGAAAAAAATCAAATTACCTTAACTTGCTGCTGGTGGCATCTGTTTGCTGCACGAGGTCTGCTGTGAAGTAATACTAAGCAGGCAGCTACAGTGTAATTTAATCTATGTAGCTTTATAAACAATTTCTAATCTGTGTTTGCACTGCACATTTAGTGGCTTGTAATGATTTAATGGAAAGAGTGTGTATCCCTTGTCATAACATGACATCAGCGTGCCAGCATTAACATACCATGAGACAGTCTGCCTTCATTTATTCAGGTCAGTTAGTTAATCTAAGATGCAAGTAGTTCACTGTTGACTTTGATATC
Source organism: Mastacembelus armatus (assembly GCF_900324485.2). Taxonomy (NCBI): domain Eukaryota; kingdom Metazoa; phylum Chordata; class Actinopteri; order Synbranchiformes; family Mastacembelidae; genus Mastacembelus; species Mastacembelus armatus. The sequence goes on along the minus strand of NC_046635.1, from coordinate 10,172,994 downwards.
TGACTGCTAATACTTCCAGCTGTGTTTGTGAACCATTCAGCTGTGAAACACTTGTCTGAACCTGTTGATATTGAGAATAAATGGCTAAAGGTTGTGAATTGTGAAGTTCTTAATGACGTAGACAGCCTATATCCTATAATAAATTGGAGCTTAATTTCATGGTGACATTATTTGGCACGCCTTTACTTGCCTTTATACTTTCCCTATAATACAATAGAACAACAGGAGGTATTTCTTTAACATTGTAATCACATGTTTGACATATCCCCAATTAGATGCATTTATCTTAACTCATTCACTGACTACTGACTGACTGTTATTTGAAGCATATACAGTACAGTTAAACAGCTTACATAAATGCTTTCTGATCTGTCTCCTCGAGGGTTAATTTAACTGTTCTTTACCCAAGAACAGTAAAACTACTAGATGTGTAGAGAAAGAGAACCTTTTATGGTGAAAAGAAACTGCTGGTAGGTTTTTACGTTTTAAGATTT